>NC_054380.1:143255609-143394104 GCF_017654675.1 Xenopus laevis | reverse complement strand
GGGGGACAAGCGTATCGGGCCCGGGCATGAAGGGGGGCCCGGCAGCGCTGCATTTTTTTGAAGATCCGGGCCCCCCTTACGAGCGCCCGAGCCGTACGTCTTGCCTCTTGCGTTGCCAATGCGGAAGCGCCGAAAAGACCCGAAGTCACGAAAGGAGGCGAAGTTGAAGTAGTGAAGCCATGAGTTCAATTCTACTGAACACCAGTTTGTGTTTTTTTTTTTTTTAATCCCCTGGCCACCAATGTATTATTTTAATATTCTATAGGCCCCTGCCACCAATCTTTTTTTTAAAACTTTTGTTTTTGGGGCCCCAATTTTTTTTTTAACTCGTAAGGGGCCCCTTGCCACCATTGTATTTTTTTGTTTGTTTTTTTTTTAAAAAAAAAAATAATTTTCTTTTTGGTGGCCCCAAATGTTTTTAACTTGTAAGGGGACCCCTGCCACCAGTTTTTTTTTTTTTTTTTTTTTTAAAAAATTAATTTTTTTTTCAATTTGTTTTTTTGGGGCCCCAATTTGTTTTAACTTATAAGGGGGCCCCTGCCACCAATGTTTGTTTATTTTTTAGTTTTTTTTACATTTTTTTTTGTTGGGGCCCCAAGTTTTTTTTAACTTATAAAGGGGCCCCTGCCACCAATGTTTTTTTTAAAAAAAAAAAAAAAAAAAATTTAATTTTTTTTTTTTGGGGCCCCAATTTTTTATAAGGGGGCCCTGACCATCAATAGCTTTTTACAACTTGTGTGGGGGGGTTACTTTTTTAGCGCTGATGTCTGTGTGGTCTTTTAACTGCGATGTGGAGTGGGCGGGATATGGGGCGGAGCTTGGTCGTCAGTGTGGGCGGGGCCCAGGGGGGCCCCAAAAATTTTGTTGTACGGGGCCCTGTGATTTCTAATGGCGGCCCTGGTCATACGTCACACGTTTACCTGACACTATGATGTCAATATGATGATGTCACGATGATGATGTCACAATGACGTTGTACAAGAATGTTTCTCGCTCCAGCGTTTATTAGACTGGGGAATATGGGCTGTCCCCCGGTTGGCAAGGTTACGGATGTGAATGGCAGAAGCTCATTTAAGTGTCAGATTAGTGAACCAATGAGAAGCAGCGGTGGGCGAGGCCTGTTCCTTATTGTATTGAATACAGTGTAGTTTGGGGGGTGATTGTGGAACATTTGGCTGCAGATATTTCTCATACACCCCATTTGTTTCAGCTGCAGATCCTCAGGCGAGTGAGGAAAAGTCCGCGGCTGATTGGTCGGTAATGGCGGGAGCAGTGACAGTGAGTCTGTGAGACAAGAGGGGGAGGAGGAAAGGAGGGAGACAGCTGATTGGCTGATCATGTCCCACGTGACACAAAGGAATGACAATAGCAGACAGAAAATGACTCAGTGACTGGGCTGAGGCCGCACAACCTGAATACAGACTCATGTCCTTCCTGCGCATGCGCACTCCCTGAGCTACAGTCAGAGCGCCGGTGCTTTTATCTTACGCACAGAGTAACTCGGAGTCTATTGGAAGGAAGGGCGCATGCGTAGTAGGAAGTGTTATGCCGCACATGCGCAGTAACTGAGGGAAGCTTGCACATGCGCAGTGCGGAGAGGCGCTCGTACAGGGTGAGTAGCGGAGATGGTGTGTGGCCTGTTCCCGTCAGGCTCCTCACTCGTGTCCGGGTTGTGTGGGGCTGAGCCGGCGGGAGGGTTCGGTGGGGCTGAGCTCAATAGCACGGGAACAATTACATTGTATACACAGGATTGAGCTGAGACAAAGTCTCCTCTAGATACGGGAGGAGCATGGGGAAGTCCCAGCGTGAGCAGCCGGAAGTCACGTGACTGAATCCTGACTAATCCCGCCCACAGCTGACTGGCCCCTCCCCCGCAGCTCAGGAACATTTCTCTGGCCAATCTGTGAGCCTGTTCTGGTCCCACACCCGGGAGTGACTATAGAGAACACGCCCACGAGGCCTCATTCATGACTAATTACAGCTGACGCTTAGTGCAGGACATATGGGGTTAAGTTCTCTGTGGAGGCAGGACAAACCCAAATGACTGTTTAGGCTCCTCCTCTTCCTGTGTGTCCTCAGTTCATTGGTTGTCCTGCTTGGACTCACGTACTTCTGGACTCCTCTTTAACTGCTCATCTCTCCTTAAGCTTCTGACCTCCCCGAGTTTAATTCAGCCCCATGGATTGGATATTCAGGCTTAGGGCAGACACACGCTACAATTCGGGAAAGCGACTAATCGATTCTTCTTCGGGCGACTAATCTCCCCGATGTAAATCGCTGGCGGGGTGGCACTCAGATTGCTTTGGCTTTCTGAAGTCGCCCAAAGTTTCCTCGTAAAGTTAACTTCAGCAGCGGCCTCCATAACCGCTCATAGAGCACTCTGGTTGAGACAATGTTCAGGGGACACGGCGTCCAAGATAAGTCTCACTAAAATTTGAAGGCATACGATTATTTGGTCCAGAACTAAAACTAATAATTTCTGAGGTGACAGGAGGAAAAGGATCTTTCCTTCCTCAGGACAAGAGAAAACACAAAAATACGCACAAGCGTAATTATTTCAACCGCTCATGGGGTGGTTACCATGACAGTCACAGCAGAAATCAGCCAGGAAGGGAGCTCCACCTAAGAATCGGGATTCCTGACTCTCCCATAATGCAAGATGCAATGCAGGTGGGGGGGCAGACTCCAGAACTTTGGATAGACTCCGTAGCAGATACTTGGCCACTCAATACGATTTCAGTGGGTCACAAAATATTTTTCACCGAATCGTTCCATCAAAAACTTCATCAGAACTACCCAGACCACAGCCATGGCCGAAATTCTACAAGACCTACAAGAGAAAGGAGTAGTAACTCAGGTGCCACTCAAACAACAATTTCTACTCAAATCTTTTTCTATTTTCAAAAAAAGACGGTGGTTTCTGTCCAGTCTTGAATCTGCACCCACTAAACAAATACATAAAGTATCTGTGCATCAAAATGGAGTCTATTCACTCCATCACTACAGCCATACCGGTAGCAGCGTTTATGACCAAGGTGGATCTAAAAGATGCCTATCTTCACATTCCGATTCACCCGGACCACCACAAATTCCTCCGATTTTTTCTAGGTCAACAACATTACCAATTCCAGGCCATGCCCTTTTGCCTAACGTCAGCACCCGGGATCTTCACAAAGGTTCTAGGGGCTCTAATAGCAAAAATTCGCCCAAAGGGAATCCATATATTTCCATATTTGGATGAAATCCTGATTTTCGAAGATTCGGACGATAAGGCCAACCAAGACACTCAAATTTGCATCTACCAACTCAAACATCAAACATGGATCATCAGTTACCAAAAGAGCACCCTGACCCCCAAACAAATCCTACTATTCCTAGGCATGGTAGTTGACTCTCTAAGTCAATGCTTATTCCAACAGAGAAAATCATCAAACTACAGTTGCTGTACAGTTTACTGGACCTTATGGCATCGACTATAGATACAGTTCCATTTGCAAAATTTCACATGAGACCACTGCAAAGAGAATTTTTGAGATGGTGGAACAGAGATCACAGAATCTCTCACAACCAGTAATACCGTCTACAGTGGTACACAACAGTCTTCACTGGTGGACACAAGAAGGCAATCTTTCCAAGGGCAAGCCTTGGTATCTCCCAGATCCAGTAGTGATTTCCAGAGATCTTACAGGTTGGGGAGCAGTTTTCAGGGTCTTTGGAATTCTCAAGTACAGAAATTACACATAAATGTCCTTAGATATGGGCCATACTAAATGACCTCCTTCGTTGGTCAACAATTCTCAACACACCGCACATTCATATACAATTAGACAACAGCACAGCTGTCGCCTAGCGTGATCTAAACACTTCTAGCATCAAGAAGCCCTTCCACTTGTAAGACGTATCGTTGCATTTGGCGAATCTTTTTTCCTGGTGCGACATGCGAGACATCACATGGAGTAAACCACCAGTCAGGAGCCTTGTCCCTTCCTGGGATCTCAACATTGTTCTGGAAGCACTGCAAGCTCCACTTTTTGAACCTATCAATTCAGTGGAACTAAAATTTCTCACACTCAAGACTGTGTTTCTTATGGCCATATCCTCAGCAAGGAGAGTATCGGAATGAGCCTCTCTTTCCTGTAAATCTCCATGGCTCAAATTCCATCCTGACAAGGCAGTACTTCGCACCAATCCAGCATTCCTACCTAAGGTAGTCACTGCATTACACTTGAACCAAGATATTGTAATCCCAGTTCTGCAATCTCAAGTGCCGGACTGTCCAACA
The DNA here is from genome assembly GCF_017654675.1 of Xenopus laevis. Classification (NCBI taxonomy): domain Eukaryota; kingdom Metazoa; phylum Chordata; class Amphibia; order Anura; family Pipidae; genus Xenopus; species Xenopus laevis. The sequence continues at coordinate 143,389,822 of NC_054380.1, read as the reverse complement.
GACAGTACTGTTACTTTTGACCCAGTTAGAGCCCTCAAAACCTACGTAGAGAGAACTCATTCCATCAGACACACGGAAGCATTGTTTATCCTAATTGAGGGTCACAAGGTGGGATATCCCACTTCCAAGAGATCCATAGCTAGATGGATAGTAGAATCAATTTCCACAGCGTATACCAAGGCAGGAATGCCACCTCCCTTGCCACTCCGTATCCATTCCACAAGGAAGGTCAATGCCTCCTGGTTCTACCACCAAGAGACTTTGTTAGAAGCAATATGTCAAGCAGCCACCTGGGCATCACCTCATACATTTTCAAGTTCTACAAGTTTGATGTTTTCCATGTTCAACAGTCTGAGCTTGGCAGGAAGGTGCTACAAGCAGTAGTAGCACGTAGTTAACTTAGTACAGTTATTTTTTTCCACACATTATACAGTTTTTTCCCCTACCCTTTTTTGGACGGCTTTGAGACATCCTCATACGTCCTGCACTGACAGGTAGGGCTGAACGGATTTGTCCTGCCACCAGAGCCAAGTTAACCCCATATGTCTTAAACTGACAGTACGCAAAAGAGATTTACCAGGTAAGCAAACTTCCTTATATATTGGTAGAACAGGACACCTCAGGATATGCTGTGGGGCCCAGTAACATCTAGTTCCACCACTGGCCAATGCTTTGTGACGTTTTGCTTGAGACCCAATAACTGCTGCTTCACCTTTAACTGAGTGTTTCGTTTGTTACAGAGCCTTCATCTTTCCCATTCTATTTTCATTCAGATTGTCAGCTCTGTGTCCCCAGTCACTCTCATGCATTCCCCCATTTCTGGTTGAATGTGTGTGTGTGTGACCTCACAAAGCTGGAAAACCTTTCTGAAATGAATAAAAAGCCTGCTGGCTAGGTGACTGGGGGTTAATGGCTATGTTGGGGGGTCACTGACAAGTTCATTCCTTGCCCATAGGCACCCAGTGAAATAACCGTGATACCCAGTGGGGTGCTGAATACAGTTGGTGGGTGAGGAAGCCGTGGAGTCGGTAGCCCAGCAGGTGCTGCAGGATGAGCTCTTCTCATCGGGTAAGTCATCAGGGAGTCACAGGCTTCAGGAGGATCATGGGAGTTGTAGTTCAGAGAAAGCTGTAATACAACTGTAAATCTGTGTGTCCAGCAAAAAGAAATAATTAGGAATCACTATTATATATATAAACACACACACATTCCCTATTGAACCTCATTTACAGGTTGTAGTTTTGCCCATTCACTATCAATACAAACAGGAATTACAGCGCCCCCTCCAGGTCATTTATAAACCATGGGCCAAGGACAGCCCCCGCGGTACTCCCCTAACAACATTGGTCCAATTAGAAAAACTCCCATTTACCCCCACTCGCTGTAAATCTTACAGTCCGTTCTGTGTCCAGCCCCCAGTATCAGATACCAGGGCAGTATTTCATGTCTGTGTTGCAGGATTCTGTGTTCTTCACTGATGTGGCGGCCACTTTCTCTGAGTGTGAGTGGAACATGCTGGCCCAGTGGCAACGGGAAGTGTACGGCACAGTGATGCGCGAGATCCACACTGTACTCATGGACCTGGGTAATCCTTCCTTATACCCCATGAGAATTAGCTCCACCCCCTCTGTCCTGACATCATAACCCCGCCTCCTGCTCTCACTGCCCACAGGCTACCACATTCACAATTCCGAAATCCTCTTCAGAATCACCAAAAACGAGGAGCCGGGGAGAAGCCATCGCTATGTGGCGGCCAGAAGCAAAGAGGGTAAATTATATTGTGGGGATAAGGGATTTGTAATGATAGTGTAGGTGGGGTAACGGGGGGACTCGATTGAATTTAGGGGAGATTTTCTATGAGGTAGACTGAAGGTGATGGGGTTTGTATTTAGGGGTTAGTTTCTAATGATGGGGGGGGCTTGTATTTTGGGGTTTGTTTCTAGAGATGTGGGAGGAGTGTCTATGAGTATAAATGATTGGGTTCCCAGGAGTGAGGGAGGGGCCCTCATTCTTTATGTGCTGAAAAGCAGGCCACGCCCCTGACATTCTGCTGAGAATTAACTATGTGGGGGAGCACCCCGTCTCCAGTGACCCTGAAGAATCAGATGAGGGATCAAGGACGGGACAGAATGCGAGAGGTAAGGGTTTTTCTGTCTAACATTCCCTGCCCCCCATAAAGCTCTCCCGTTATATTGCCAGTGTAGATCGGAAAGTGTGAGCTCTTTAGCCAGTCCGTTGCCAGTTAATGACTTTATAGATTTTGAGGTTCCCTAAGAATTTAGGCCTTCGTACTTGCCTCTCCTACATGCCACACCCCAATCAAGCACCCTAGTTCTCTGTCACTACTTGGGAGATAAGAACCAAATTATGGGTAAGTGGTAAGCCGCTTTATTTAAAGGAACAGTTCAGTATAAAAATAAAAACTGGGTAAATAGATAGGCTGTGCAAAATAAATAATGTATCTAATATAGTTACAGTGGTGTGAAAAACTATTTGCCCCCTTCCTGATTTCTTATTCTTTTGCATGTTTGTCTCACAAAATGTTTCTGATCATCAAACACATTTAACTATTAGTCAAAGATAACACAAGTAAACACAAAATGCAGTTTTTAAATGAGGGTTTTTATTATTTAGGGAGAAAAGAAATCCAAACCTGTGTGAAAAAGTAATTGCCCCCTGAACCTAATAACTGGTTGGGCCACCCTTAGCAGCAATAACTGCAATCAAGCGTTTGCGATAACTTGCAACGAGTCTTTTACAGCGCTCTGGAGGGATTTTGGCCCACTCATCTTTGCAGAATTGTTGTCGTTCAGCTTTATTTGAGGGTTTTCTAGCATGAACCGCCTTTTTAAGGTCATGCCACAACATCTCAATAGGATTCAGGTCAGGACTTTGACTAGGCCACTCCAAAGTCTTCATTTTGTTTTTCTTCAGCCATTCAGAGGTGGATTTGCTGGTGTGTTTTGGGTCATTGTCCTGCTGCGGCACCAAGATCGCTTCAGCTTGAGTTGACGAACAGATGGCCGGACATTCTCCTTCAGGATTTTTTGGTAGACAGTAGAATTCATGGTTCCATCTATCACAGCAAGTCTTCCAGGTCCTGAAGCAGCAAAACAAGCCCAGACCATCCCACTACCACCACCATATTTTACTGTTGGTATGATGTTCTTTTTCTGAAATGCTGTGTTACTTTTACGCCAGATGTAACGGGACGCGCACCTTCCAAAAAGTTCAACTTTTGTCTCGTCGGTCCACAAGGTATTTTCCCAAAAGTCTTGGCAATCATTGAGATGTTTTTTAGCAAAATTGAGATGAGCCTTAATGTTCTTTTTGCTTAAAAGTGGTTTGCGCCTTGGAAATGTGCCATGCAGGCCGTTTTTGCCCAGTCTCTTTCTTATGGTGGAGTCGTGAACACTGACCTTAATTGAGGCAAGTGAGGCCTGCAGTTCTTTAGATGTTGTCCTGGGGTCTTTTGTGGCCTCTCGGATGAGTTGTCTCTGCGCTCTTGGGCTCATTTTGGTCGGCCGGCCACTCCTGGGAAGGTTCACCGCTGTTCCATGTTTTTGCCATTTGTGGATAATGGTTCTCACTGTGGTTCGCTGGAGTCCCAAAGCTTTAGAAATGGCTTTATAACCTTTGAAATTGAACTCAGGTGTGATAAACCACAGTTACGTTATTTTTTAACAAGGGGGCAATCACTTTTTCACACAGGCCCATGTAGATTTGGAGTTTTTTTTCTCCCTTAATAACGTAAACCTTAAAAACTGCATTTTGTGTTCAATTATGTTATCTTTGACTAATAGTTAACGGTTTTCGATGAGCAGAAACATTTAAGTGTGACAAACGTGCAAAAGAATAAGAAATCAGGAAGGGGGCAAATAGTTTTTCACACCACTGTAGTGAGGCAAAAATGTAATGTATAAAGGCTGGAGTGAGTGGATGTGTAACATAATAGCCAGAACACTACTTCCTGCTTTTCAGCTCTCTAACTCTGAGTTAGTCAGTGACTATAAGGGGGGCCACATGGGACATAACTGTTCAGTGAGTTTGTAATTGATCCTCAGCATTCAGCTCAGATTCAAAAGCAACAGTTATGTCCCATGTGGCTTCCCCTCAAGTCTCTGATTGGTTACTGGCTGGTAACGAATCCGTGGAAAGCAAGAGAGCTGAAAAGCAGGAAGTAGTGTTCTGGCTATTATGTTACACATCCACTCACTCCAGTCTTTATACATTACATTTTTGCCTAATTAACTATATTAGAAACATTATTCATTTAGCACATCTATTGACTGGTGTATGGGCAGGATCTGGGGTGTAATTACACATATACTGACAAATCCACTAGTCACAAGCAATAACCTGGGAATTCCTTTTGCACATGCTGTGGCCCCTACTAGTCATTGTGTGGTCCCAGAGTGGGAATATTTGTAGTAAAAAGTCGTATGGCTTCATTAGAGTTTCAGCTCCAGTTTCCATAATGTGTTTTTCAGAGCCGTCCCCAGACTTTCTCCTGAGAATTAAACAAGAGGACGAGCAGTACTGCACTAACCCCTGTGACTCTCACGTGGGCTCCCAGCTAGAGACCCCGGCCGGCTCCCAGGAGGAACACAAAGGAGACCCTTTCCTCACTCCAGGTACTTGTAGCCACACTTGCTGCCTGTATTCCTTGGCTTTCACACATACTACATTAACTAAGGCAAGTGAGAGGCTCTCGTGTGTCTCCCCAGATGCAAAAGGGTTAATATAATAAACGGGGTGTTCACCTTTAAATTAACTGTTAGTATGTTGAAGAGAGGGATATTCTCAGACAATTTGTAATTGGTTTTCATTTTTTATTATTTAAGGTTTTTGAGTTATTTAACTTTTTATTCAGCGGCTCTTGAATTTGCATTTTAAGCAGTCTGGTAGCTAGGGTCCAAATTCCCCTAGCAACCATGCACTGATTTGAATAAGAGACTGGAATATGAATAGGAGAGGCCTGAATAGAATGAGGAGGAATAAAAAGTAACAATACATTTGTAGCCTTACAGAGCATTTGTTTTTTTGATGGGGTCAGTGACCTCCATTTGAAAGCTGGAAAGAGTTAAAAGGCAAATAATTAAACTATAAAAAAGAAAAAACAAAGGTCAGTCAAAAGGTTGCTTAGAATGAGCCATTCTATAACATACTAAAAGTTAACTGACAGGTGAAGCGCCCCTTTAAGCTTTTGATACATAAGGAAAGTGTGTGGGGGGATCAGCCTATCAGGAGTCCCCATTCTCACTCCACCATGATGTACAATTAGTGCTCATTAATACACTGCAGTCTGATTAGCCAATGATTCCAGCCTTGGAGCTGACTAATAGGAGCTTGTGTATTTGTACGGATGTGAAATGATCTGAAAGGAGGGTCCCCCCCCGGATCCTTTCTGGTATTTACAGGCGTGATTATTTTATAGCAGGAGCCATATTTGCTTTATTTGGATTTTGCCAAACTGAATCCAGAATCCACCTACGGGCCTGCTCCCACAATGCACCAGTATAGGAATAGCACAGAAGTGTTTCTAAACTCCCACTGTAACGCCCACTGTAACTCACACGGCAACTCCCGCTGTAACTTCCACTGCAACTCCCACTATCTCACACGGCAACTCTCACTGCAACTCCCGCTGTAACTCCCGCTGTAACTCCCACTGCAACTCCCGCTGTAACTCCCACTGCAACTCCCACTGTAACTCCCACTATCTCACACGGCAACTCCCACTGCAACTCCTACTGTAACTCCCACTATCTCACACGGCAACTCCCGCTGTAACTCCCACTGTAACTCCCACTGTAACTCCCACTATCTCACACGGCAACTCCCACTGCAACTCCCGCTGTAACTCCCACTATCTCACACGGCAACTCCCACTGCAACTCCCGCTGTAACTCCCGCTGTAACTCCTACTGTAACTCCTACTGTAACTCCCACTATCTCACACGGCAACTCCCACTGTAACTCCCACTGTAACTCCCACTGCAACTCCCACTGCAACTCCCACTGCAACTCCCGCTGTAACTCCCGCTGTAACTCCCACTGTAACTCCCACTGCAACTCCCACTGTAACTCCCACTATCTCACACGGCAACTCCCACTGCAACTCCCGCTGTAACTCCCACTATCTCACACGGCAACTCCCACTGCAACTCCCGCTGTAACTCCCACTATCTCACACGGCAACTCCCACTGCAACTCCCGCTGTAACTCCCGCTGTAACTCCTACTGTAACTCCTACTGTAACTCCCACTATCTCACACGGCAACTCCCACTGTAACTCCCACTGCAACTCCCACTGCAACTCCCGCTGCAACTCCCGCTGTAACTCCCACTGCAACTCCTACTGTAACTCCCACTGTAACTCCCACTTCAACTCCTACTGTAACTCCCACTATCTCACACGGCAACTCCTGCTGCAACTCCTGCTGTGACTCCCACTGCAACTTATTTCTGTTTCATACATGGAACCATTACTGGAGCAGGACACTACATGGCAGTGCTGTTGGGGATTAACAGTTTCATCTGACAAGGGATCCAGTGATCCTAAACATATTGCTCAGCATTTCTTTAATACTCACACAAGCCCATGGGAGACTTTGCAGTTGTATTGTGCCAGCCTGGCCAGTGTCTGGGGCTAATTCTTGTCAGTACAGGTTTATTGGTCCATACTGGTACCAGGAGGAGGTTTATTGGTCTATACTGGTACCAGACACAGGTTTATTGGTCCATACTGGTACCAGACACAGGTTTATTGGTCCATACTGGTACCAGGAGGAGGTTTATTGGTCCATACTGGTACCAGACACAGGTCTATTGGTCCATACTGGTACCAGGCACAGGTTTATTGGTCCATACTGGTACCAGACACAGGTTTATTGGTCCATACTGGTACCAGACACAGGTTTATTGGTCCATACTGGTACCAGGAGGAGGTTTATTGATCTATACTGGTACCAGGCACAGGTTTATTGGTCCATACTGGTACCAGGCACAGGTTTATTGGTCCATACTGGTACCAGGAGGAGGTTTATTGGTCCATACTGGTACCAGACACAGGTTTATTGGTCCATACTGGTACCAGGCACAGGTTTATTGGTCCATACTGGTACCAGGCACAGGTTTATTGGTCCATACTGGTACCAGGAGGGGGTTTAGAGCTGGTATGGAGGAGGAACAGCAGATACAGGTTCTGGTTGATGCTCATTGGCTTGTGTCTATTGTAACATGATTTCTTTTTAACTGTTTGTGGTGCTGTAGAAAGAAACAGCGAATGGAGTCCAACCAAAGTTCTTCCAAGATCCAAGAGGCCCAGCAGTGGAGAAACCACAGAAGTGGCTGATAGAGCGCAAACGCAGAGACGCCAGGGTATCACTGATCAGATCAAGCAGGTGTCTGCATTGTATGAGTCTAATAAGGAAACGCAACCCAGAGATGTTCAAGCTCCTCCCCAGCTATTCCCAGAACGTAGTTTAGCAGACATGAGACTGCCCTTCCCCGAGGCACAGGAGACAAAGGACACAAGCCCATACCAAGCTTTTCCCGATGATGCTCCAATCAGCTTCCAGCAGCAGGGTCAGACTTTCATGATCTGCTGTGTGTGCGGCAAAAGCTTCTGTAACAATTCCAGCTTACAGGTGCACATGAGGACCCACACGGGCGAGCGCCCCTATAAATGCTCCCACTGCAACAAGAGCTTTATCCGCAGCTCCCACCTGAAGATCCACCTGCGCACCCACACGGGAGAGCGGCCATATAAATGCACCGAGTGTGACAAGAGCTTCCGGGACAACTCCAGCTTCGCCCGACATCAGCGAATCCACACGGGAGAGAAGCCCTACCAGTGCCCCACGTGCAGCAAGTATTTCCGCAAGAAGTCCAACCTGAACGACCACCAGCGCACCCACACAGGGGAGAGACCCTACAAGTGCAAACACTGCGACAAGAGTTTCCACCAAAAGTCCAACCTCAGAGTTCATGAGAGGAATCACCATGGAGAGGACTGCTGAGGCTGCTGGGAAAGTGTGTAGAACTACAGGATGTGCAGCTTGTACTAGAGATGCCCCATACTTCACTCTCAGCTACATGCCATGGGCTCACCCACCTTCTAAGCATGGGTAGCAGTTCTGTACTATATCAGTACAGAGCTCTGATTGGCTGAGGTACATGGACTGGGCATGGGGTACACAGAACATTGGTTGCCATTCCCATGTGGCACTGAACTCTAGAAACGAGGGCCACTATTCCCTCTGTATATGAGAGATGTCATTGTGCAGCAGCTCCTTCTCTTTGGTTTGGACCCCACTGCTATAACTCTATTTGCAATTCTCTGGCCCACTCTTCTGTAGTGAAACTCCTGCAGATAGTGACTAGTTCAGAAATGATCCCATAAAACTATGGCAGCATAGGTATTCCCTGTACTAAGCACAATTCAGCAGGAACAGTCCCTAAGTTTGCTCATAGTCTGTACAGAGATCCCATAAAACTATGGCACATAGGTATTCCCTGTACTAAGCACAATTCAGCAGGAACAGTCCCTAAGTTTGCTCATAGTCTGTACAGAGAGATCCCATAAAACTATGGTACATAGGTATTCCCTGCACTAAGCACAATTCAGCAGGAACAGTCCCTAAGTTTGCTCATAGTCTGTACAGAGAGATCCCATAAAACTATGGTACATAGGTATTCCCCTGTACTAAGCACAATTCAGCAGGAACAGCCCCTAAGTTTGCTCATAGTCTGTACAGAGAGATCCCATAAAACTATGGCAGCATAGATATTCCCTGTACTAAGCACAATTCAGCAGGAACAGTCCCCTACGTTTGCTCATAGTCTGTACAGAGAGAACATAAACTATGGCACATAGGTATTCCCTGTACTAAGCACAATTCAGCAGGAACAGCCCCCTAAGTTTGCTCATAGTCTGTACAGAGAGATCCCATAAAACTATGGTACATAGGTATTCCCTGTACTAAGCACAATTCAGCAGGAACAGCCCCCTAAGTTTGCTCATAGTCTGTACAGAGAGATCCCATAAAACTATGGTACATAGGTATTCCCTGTACTAAGCACAATTCAGCAGGAACAGTCCCTACGTTTGCTCATAGTCTGTACAGAGAGATCCCATAAAACTATGGCACATAGGTATTCCCTGTACTAAGCACAATTCAGCAGGAACAGTCCCTAAGTTTGCTCATAGTCTGTACAGAGAGATCCCATAAAACTATGGCAGCATAGGTATTCCCTGTACTAAGCACAATTCAGCAAGAACATTCCCCTAAGTTTGCTCATAGTCTGTACAGAGAGATCCCATAAAACTATGGTACATAGGTATTCCCTGTACTAAGCACAATTCAGCAGGAACATTCCCCTAAGTTTGCTCATAGTCTGTACAGAGAGATCCCATAAAACTATGGCAGCATAGGTATTCCCTGTACTAAGCACAATTCAGCAGGAACAGTCCCTAAGTTTGCTCATAGTCTGTACAGAGAGATCCCATAAAACTATGGTACATAGGTATCCCCTGTACTAAGCACAATTCAGCAGGAACAGTCCCTAAGTTTGCTCATAGTCTGTACAGAGAGATCCCATAAAACTATGGCAACATAGGTATTCCTCTGTACTAAGCACAATTCAGCAGGAACATTCCCCTAAGTTTGCTCATAGTCTGTACAGAGAGATCCCATAAAACTATGGCAGCATAGGTATTCCCTGTACTAAGCACAATTCAGCAGGAACAGTCCCTAAGTTTGCTCATAGTCTGTACAGAGAGATCCCATAAAACTATGGTACATAGGTATTCCCTGTACTAAGCACAATTCAGCAGGAACAGTCCCTAAGTTTGCTCATAGTCTGTACAGAGAGATACCAAATCTGAAGATGACATGGATGTATCATTCTGAGCTAAGCACATTTAGCAGGAGAATTGGAGGGTACAGGGGCTTGTGAAAACCTGTTCCCAGTATGGAGAACACTCACATGGATATTCTGTGCAGCAGTGTATAGTTCAGCATTGCGTGGGTTAAATTGGGAAGACTGTAGGAATAATTGAGGGCAGAGGAGGGAATATGTGAATAAGATCATTTAGCTGTTCTGCTATTTATAATAAATGTATATTTTATGGTTATAAACTCTCAGCTTCAGCCGGTGTGTATAAGGGTTAATACACTGTCCAATCTACTGCTGTTGTACTGAGCCTGTAAATATAAAGAATGGGCTGTGGTGCAGTAAATAGACATAAAATAAGAAGCTGGGAGACCATTGCTCTTTCCCTCTGACAAACTACATTACTATTGTCTCTGCTACTCCCAGCACCCTTGTTCTGCACCCATTGGTGCTTCATTAGCACTGCATGTTTCTCAGCCTATCAGCTTGTCTCCCTGCTGCTGTATGGACTGTATAGCCAGTTGTCTCTTTCCCTTGTCTATGATCCCCCCCCCCCGCCCACCGTACAATCCCCAGCCCGCTGCAGCTTTTGTAACCTTCTGTTTCACATTCTCATGACAATGTTCATTCTCTGCTGTGACACATTGTTGCATGTGTGGGGTGTAGGCTTGGGGTAACGGCTGCACCAGGACTATTAGTTCCACACAACCTGCTCATGTCTTGTACGATCTGGTGGTCTTTGGCCAGACAAGGTTACAGATATATAGAAACATTGGGGTAACAGTCACCCTGCTATAGTTCCAGGGGTACCCAGGGCACAAATAAACACTCACCCCAAATCTCCCCCTAACTGACCTTCAGACTGGGCCCCCTTAGCTCATAACAAGGTTACAGATATATAGAAACATTGGGGTGTCACCCTGCTATAGTTCCAGGGGTACCCAGGGTACAAATAAGCACTCACCCCAAATATCCCCCTAACTGATCTTCAGGCTGGGCCCCCTTAGCTCATAACAAGGTTACAGATATATAGAAACATTGGGGTGTCACCCTGCTATAGTTCCAGGGGTACCCAGGGTACAAATAAGCACTCACCCCAAATCTCCCCCTAACTGACCTTCAGACTGGGCCCCCTTAGCTCATAACAAGGTTACAGATATATAGAAACATTGGGGTGTCACCCTGCTATAGTTCCAGGGGTACCCAGGGTACAAATAAGCACTCACCCCAAATCTCCCCCTAACTGACCTTCAGACTGGGCCCCCTTAGCTCATAACAAGGTTACAGATATATAGAAACATTGGGGTGTCACCCTGCTATAGTTCCAGGGTACAAATAAACACTCACCCCAAATTCCCCCCAACTGGCCTTCAGGCTGGGCCCCCTTAGCTCATAACAAGGTTACAGAGCAATAGAAAAATAGGAGATTAGGGTGACAGTGAGGATACTGGGGTGACAGTGAGGAGACTGGGTGACAGTGAAGAGACTGGGGTGAGGGGATTGGGGTGACAGTGAGGAGATTAGGTTGACAGAAGATGGAGGCGACAGTGAGGAGATGGAGGTGACTGTGAGGAGATTGGGGTGACAGAAGATGGAGGTGACAGTGAGATGGAGGTGAGTGTGCGATGGAACTGAGTGAGGAAATGGAGGTGACAGTGAGGCGATGAAGGTGGCAGTGAGATGGTAACAGTGAGGAGATTAAGGTGACAGTAAGGATATTGGGGTGACAGTGAGGATATGGAGGTGACTGTAAGAAGATGAAGGTGACAGTGAGGAGATTGGGTTGACGGCGAGGCGATGGAGGTGACCGTGAGGAGATTAGGATGACAGTGTGGAGATTGGGATGACAGTGAGGAGATGGAGGTGACAGTGAGGAGACGGGGTGACAGTAAGGAGACAGAGGTGACAGTGAGAAGATGAAGGTGACTGAGAACATAAAGGTGACAGTGAGGAGATGGGGGTTACTGTGAGGAGATTTGGGTGACAGTGAGGAGATGGGGGTTACTGTGAGGAGATTTGGGTGACAGTGAGGAGATTGGGATGACAGAGAGAAGATGAAGGTGACAGTGAGGAGATGGAGGTGACAGTAAGGAGACAAAGGTGAAAGTGAGGAGACGGAAGTGACAATGAGAAGATGGAGGTGACAGTTACAGGATGGTGACTGTGAGAAGATGGGGGTGACAGTGAGGAGATGGAGGTGGGTGATAGTGAGAAGGTGGAGGTGACTGTGAAAAGATGAAGATGACATTGAGGAGATGGGGGTGACTGTGAGGAGATGGGGGTGACAGTGAGAAGATTGGGGTGACAGTGAGGAGAAGGAGGTGACAGTGAGATGAAGGTGACTGTGAAAAGATGAAGATGACAGAGAGGAGATGGGGGTGACTGTGAAGAGATGGAGATGAATGTGAGGAGATGGGGGTGAATGTGAGGAGATGGAGGTGAATGTGAGGAGATGGGGGTGACTAGGGTTGCCACCTTTTCTGGAAAAAAATACCGGCCTCAGGTGACTGTGAGGAGATGGGGCTGACAGTGAGGAGATGGGGGTGAATGTGAGGAGATGGGGGTGACAGTGAGGAGATGGAGGTGACAGTGAGGAGATGGGGGTGACTGTGAGGAGATGGAGGTGAATGAAAAGAGAAGTAAGGAGAATGTAAGGAGATGGAGGTGACAGTGAGGAGATGGAGGTGAATGTGAGGAGATGAAGGTGACAGTGAGTGGATGGAGATGACTGTGAGGAGATGGAGGTGACAGTGAGGAGATGGAGGTGACAGTGAGGAGATGGAGATGACTGTGAGGAGATGGAGGTGACTGTGAGGAGATGGAGGTGACAGTGAAGAGATGGAGGTGAAAGTGAGGAGATGGAGGTGAAAGTGAGGAGATGGAGGTGACAGTGAGGAGATGGAGGTGATGGTACGGGCAGGGGCGGGGAAAGTCTATGGAGTGTGAATAAGAAGTGTGAGTGGCCGGAGCTGTGGGCAGGGTTGAGAGTTGCAGTAGAACAGTACTGGCTGAGTCCTGTGTGGAACAGAAAGGTGCCATCCTCTGCTGGAGCCAGCAACCCAAACACCGCAGCCATCTGCTCATTGGCTGAGGAGCCTGTCCGTCAAGCAGCAGCGAGTAAGTTCCGGCTGAAAGCGGAAGTGAGAAATGAGTGGAGGTCTCCTCAGGTAGAAGATTGAGCTCTGGTGTGAAACGCTGCGGAACCGGAAGCTGAATTGTGTGATGGTGATTCCTGAGGGAATGTTACACGTAATACGGCTATGGGCAACTAGACATCGACATTACTGCTCAATAAATAGCTGCTGATAGGGTTGCCACATGGCCGGTATTTTACTGACGTGACTGGTAAAAATGATGGTTGATCCCAATGTTATTAATAGGGACAGAGTCTGAGGAACTAGAGGATTGTGATTATTGTGTTGTTGTTGTGTGTCCTGCTCAGTCTGAGCCTCACTTCCCTTTATTGTGCAGTGTCCCTTTAATTGCTCCTATTCCCTCTCATTGTCCCTCAGTGTGTGATATAGTCTCACTGCTGCCCTTGTGAAACTGCAACTCCCACAGCAGCTCACGTTCCTCAGGGGTTTATATCTCCCTAATTACCTCACATACAAAAACATACAAACTGCCCTTGTGGGTCACATGTTCTATCTACCTGCTGCAATAGCTCATGGAACAATTGCCAAAACCTGTAGTTTCTTCCTCCACAGTACAACGTAACCTGTAGACCGTTCATAAAGCTGTAAACATTGCAGGAGTCTGTGCAACCCCCAAAGTAATCCCAAGAAATGTAGAGGAATGGAATAAACAGCTTCACGGCAGTCATTTCAAAGTGCAAATGTTCTTTTATTTCAGTAAAACACACACTACATGTTTCGGGTAAAGACCCTTTATCAAGTGTGCACAGTGCAAAGTATTGTGGGTAATATATCTCCTCTTCCACACACCAGGAACCTCCCCCAATTTCATCTTAAAGTGACAGTATATACATTAGAGTACAAACAATTACATAAACCTCCACTTATTCAATCAAGTCTGGCCCATCCATAGTGTTGTGTCCATATTTACAAGTCTTTTTTGAGTCCATATCAGGGAAATTGCCATTTCTTGGCCTATCCCTGGTAGATCCATAAGTACTGCTAGAAAAAGCCTACTTAAGGGTTAAACGCGAGCCATGTAGCATATGAGGAGAACATTACTATAGGTGTAAATAGGCAGCTTTGTAAAGTGTAAGTCCTGTATCAGTAGTTCTATGCACATTACTTATTTCTTTACTCACACGCCAGGAGTTGTGTGAATTCAAGGAGCCGCTGGTTCATTAATAGCCGAGGGAGGAGAAAGAATAGGATCAGTGTAACATTCTTGCAAGTCAAAAAAATGGCAATTTGTTACATACTTGCAAAATATCATTTTATAGGAAGCACTTAAGACTATTGTGGTCATTCCTACCTTTTGGTTTTACACATTCTAGTCTCCCTATCCACCGGGCTTCCCTTTGGAGCAGTACCGTATATACTCGAGTATAAGCCGTCCCGGGTATAAGCCGAGGTACCTAATTTTACCTCCAAAAACTGGGAAAGCTTATTGACTCGAGTATAAGCCTAGGGTGAGAAATGCAGCAGCTGCTGGTAAGTTTCAATCAAAAAATTGAGGGTTTCTTCTCCCATTGGAGGTGCCTGCGTCTCGTTTTTGGATGCCGGCGACCATTCTTGGACGCCAGCGAATATTCTTGGAGACTATTCTTGTACGCCGGCGACTATTCTTAGGCGCCGGTGACTATTCTTAGACGCCGATGACCGTTTTTGCCCTTGACCCGAGTATAAGTCGAGGTAGAGTTTTTCAGCATATTTTGCGGGCTGAAAAACTCGGCTTATACTCGAGTATATATGGTATTTCCCCAATCACCTCCCCTTGGGGGTCTCTTTACTACTTCAAGAACCTTCCATTTTAACTGGCTTACATGATGTTTGGCCTCAAAAAAATGTCTTGCTACTGGGGTGTCAGTGTAAGTTTCTGGTTCCACGTACATCATACCACTGGGACATTTTAGTAGATAAACTACATATGTGCTAGAACATGTAGCTGCACAATAATTCACTGCACTTTCAACATAAAAGATACCAGTGGTGTGTCTTTCATTTCCCAAGAACAACTGAGTACTGGGGGGTTTTCTGAACAAATATTTTTAGTGAAGCAGTATTCAGTTGTATGGATTTAAATCAAATTTGAAAAACTGTCTGTGCCAAAATGTGGTTTTGGATTGTAATTTTGCTAATTTGAATGCATGTAACTGCCCAATACTGATTACTGGTGCCAAGAATCTGCGGGCCAAGTCTGGTCTTCATAACTTTTCCTCCACACTGGCAACACCAATTTAGTTGGATTAGCTGGTTAAGCCTTGAACTTCACAGGCAGGTGTGTCCAATCATGAGAAAAGGTATTTAAGGTGACCAATTGCAAGTTGTGCTTCTGTTTGACTCTCCTCTGAAGACTGACAGCATGGGATCCTCAAAGCAACTCTCAAGATCTGAAAACAAAGATTGTTCAGTATGAGGGTTTAGGGGAAGGCTACAAAAAGCATCTCAGAGGTTTATTAAACTGTCAGTTCCAACTGTAAGGAATGGAATGAGGAAATGGAAGGCCACAGGCACAGTTGCTGTAAAACCCAGGTCTGTTGCTTCCATGTATAAATGTGGACCTAAACAAAGTCCCTCTTATAATAAATCTCCATTAATAGCTCATTTCTTGAAAAATACGGGATTAACTGATATTTGGAGAGCTTTGCACCCTACAGAGGTTGATGTTACTTTTTTTTTCTCACCCTCATAATATGGGTTCCAGGATAGATTTTATTTTATCATCTATGGACATTTTAAATCATGTCCATTCAACCAATAATGGGGTAATTGGTTTATCTAAAACGCTGATGTTTAAATTTAAAATGAACTCTGCCTATAAATCTTTTATTCCCTGGTCCTTCCTGGTCATTTTATCTGAAAAACCTTATTTTGTTAACATGGTGTTAAAAAGATGGGATTCTTTATTAAAAGATAATATTTTACACAGTGATAATCCTCTTCTACTTTGGGATACTTGGAAATGTGTTATTAGAGGGGAAATTACATCTTATAAGAGCTCTTACCTAAAAAAGGTGAATAAGGAGTTTTTTCCTTAAGTAAACAACAAGAGAAAGCAAACCTTCATTTTAAGATTGTTCCAACATCTCTATGCTAATAAGTTTAAGGGCTATGGAGACATTTAAGAAATGGAGAGATTTGAGAGACCAATTTTATGCTTGTTTTTCGAATGCTAGGGTTCATACTCTTAGTAATAAGTCTAACAGGTTTTTTAGCTAATTTGGGTCAAAATTGGAAAAACTCTTCTCACACTTATCTTAATATTCTAGCTGGCAGATTGGCCAATATTCTACCATTTCTCCTTTTCAGAATGGGTTTATTAGGAGGGTATTAAAAATATTAGGGAAATCTTAAATGCCATTTATTTTTCCGAGAAGTGTAAAATTCCCTGCTCGCTAGTCAGTTTAGATGATGAGAAAGCATTCGATTCGAATTGGAACTAACTTTTGTTGTAATTCCTTTGGATTTAAGGGGAAATGTATTTCTTTTTTCGATTTTTGAATTGTTCAGAACTTTTTCAAGGTATGCAAGTTAATGGTGAGCACCTCAAGACTTTGGCTGATCTACTCTTGATAGTCAAGAATCCTCATAATTCAATTAAGAAAAACGATACTTTTTTCCAATCTTATAGCTCTTTTTCTGGTTATGTGATTAATTCAAGTAAAACAGGGTTGCTTAATATTAATAGCAGTATCCCGAAACAACCCCCTTTTAGATTTAAAGTTAAAATCTCCGGGATGTTCGATATTAAGAGATTGGATCAAGCACTTTCCAATTTCATATGGCAGGGGGAAAAAAACCTAAGATCTCTTTGTTTAAATGACGTCAATCAAAAATTTTAGGGGGCCTTCATTTTTCCAATTTTCGGTTCTTTAATTTAGCCTGGTAGGTACATTGTTGAGTGGATTTCCGGTGGGGAGGTTTATATGAATCCATCTTTGGAATCCTGTTTAGAGGGGGGAGATATTATCTCCGCTTTTCTTCATAGGAAATGCAGTAACCTTCTTACTGATATTAAGAAAAATATTCTTTGGCGAGATACTTTTGCAACTTGGAAGCAGATTCATAAGTTGCATGGTAGCAATTACCAAATACCTCCCTTTTTGGCCCATTTTGATTTAGGTTTATTCACTAAAGCACAGAGGAAATCCTTGATTCCATATTGGAGGAAAAAAGGTATTTTCCATTTGAGACACTTAGTCGATAATGCCTCTGGCTCGCCTATTATGTGGGAGGATTTAAAACTCAAGTTTGAGCTCAATGAATGTGATAGGTTGGTTCATTTGAAATTGTTATGTGGTATAGACCTCCTCTTAGATAGGAAGAATATTGCTGTTGACCAACCCCCTCTTTGTAATGGGATTCTGAAAATTATAGAGGAACCTGCTTTTAATAGAATATCTTATATCACTGACTTTTTGTCTCAGGTCTTATCTTGATAATTTACACTTACTTGTATGCTCATCCTTATTGAAAGTTAATATTACTACATTTAGGGGCAAATTTACTAAAGGTCAAATATCGAGGGTTAATTAACCCACGATATTCGACTGCCGAATTGAAATCCTTCGAATATAGAAGTCGAAATATTTACCGCAATTCGCTCGATCAAACTATTAAATCCTTTGAATCGTTCGATTCGAAGGATTTTAATCCATCGATCGAACAATTTTTCTTCGACCAAAAAATGATAGTAGAGCCTATGAGGACCTTCCCCATAGGCTAACATTGACTTCGGTAGGTTTTAGGTGGTGAAGTAGGGGGTCGAAGTTTTTTTTTAAAGAGATAGTACTTTGACTATCGAATGGTCGAATATTCGAATGATTTTTCGTTCGAATCGTTTGATTCAAAGTCGTAGTCGAAGGTCGAAGTAGCCCATTCGATGGTCGAAAGTAGCCAAAAAAAACATTTGAAATTCAAAGTTTTTTTTCCTCTATTCCTTCACTCGAGCTAAGTAAATGGGCCCCCAAATGTGAGGGATGGAGAGTCCAACATTTTAGACTGATTCACCTTATAGTTATAGATTATTTTATTTGAAGAATTCTGAAGGTATTCTAATCCCCTATTGTCCTAAATGTAAGTCGAATAATGCTTCTTTATTTCATTATACGTGGGAATGGCCTTTCATTTCAGTTATGGAAGTAAAATTGGTAATTTCTTAAATGATAAATTGGACATTGATTGAAGTTGTGTCCTGAATTGGCATTACTTGACTCTCAGGTGACTCCTTCGGCTAGTTTTATTCACCAGATGAAACATTGGAATAAGTATAAACATTTAGGGGCAAATTCATCAAGGGTCGAATGTCGACTGGGAATGAAAATCCTTCGACTTTGAATATCGAAGGATTTTGCGCAAATACTGCGATTCGAAGGATTTCAATCCAACGATTGAAGGATTATCCTTCGACCAAAAAAACTTAGCCAAGCCTATGGGGACCCTCCCGATAGGCTAACATTGGGTTCGGTAGCTTTTAGGTGGCGAACTAGGGGGTCGAATTTTTTTTTAAAGAGACAGTACTTAGACTATCGAATGGTCGAATAGTCGAACAATTTTTAGTTCGAATCATTCGATTCAAAGTCGTAGTCGAAGGTCGAAGTAGCCCATTCGATGGTCAAAGTAGCCAAAAAAACACTTCGAAATTCAACGTTTTTTTACTTTGAATCTTTCACTCGAAGTTAATGAATTGGCCCCTTAATTTTCATGGCCCTTGCAAAAAAAGGCTTCTAGAGGCTGTTACATTTGTAACTAAGTATTGATGGAATATCTCTGTTGGGTGCCCAAATTTATGCACCTGTCTCATTTTGTTATGTTGCATATTGTATATTTTCTGTTAATCCAATAAACTTGATGTCACTGCTGAAATACTACTGTTCCCATAAGGCAAGTTATATATTAATAGGAAGTTGCTACTTGATAAACAAAACTCCAAAGAATTAAGAGGGGTTCCCAAACTTTTTCATATGACTGTAACTCTCCTCATCTTCTCCATCTTGTTCTGGACTGTTCCTCACCCAGAATCCCTTCTGTATCTCTTCCCTGATCTCTTCCATCTTGTTCTGGGCTGTTCCTCAGCCAGAATCTCTTCTGTATCTCTTCCCTGATCTCTTCCATCTCTAACCTGTAGGGGCAATAGAGACTTATTGTAGTGTAACCTGTAGGGGCAATAGAGACTTATTGTAGTGTAACCTGTAGGGGCAATAGAGACTTATTGTAGTGTAACCTGTAGGGGCAATAGAGACTTATTGTAGTGTAACCTGTAGGGGCAATAGAGACTTATTGTAGTGTGACCTGTAGGGGCAATAGAGACTTATTGTAGTGTAACCTGTAGGGGCAATAGAGCCTTATTGTAGTGTGACCTGTAGGGGCAATAGAGACTTATTGTAGTGTAACCTGTAGGGGCAATAGAGACTTATTGTAGTGTAACCTGTAGGGGCAATAGAGACTTATTGTAGTGTAACCTGTAGGGGCAATAGAGACTTATTGTAGTGTAACCTGTAGGGGCAATAGAGACTTATTGTAGTGTGACCTGTAGGGGCAATAGAGACTTATTGTAGTGTGACCTGTAGGGGCAATAGAGACTTATTGTAGTGTAACCTGTAGGGGCAATAGAGACTTATTGTAGTGTAACCTGAGGGGCAATAGAGACTTATTGTAGTGTAACCTGTAGGGGCAATAGAGACTTATTGTAGTGTAACCTGTAGGGGCAATAGAGACTTATTGTAGTGTGACCTGTAGGGGCAATAGAGACTTATTGTAGTGTAACCTGTAGGGGCAATAGAGACTTATTGTAGTGTAACCTGAGGGGCAATAGAGACTTATTGTAGTGTAACCTGTAGGGGCAATAGAGACTTATTGTAGTGTAACCTGTAGGGGCAATAGAGACTTATTGTAGTGTGACCTGTAGGGGCAATAGAGACTTATTGTAGTGTAACCTGTAGGGGCAATAGAGACTTATTGTTATACTATTATCTGTAGGGGGCAGCAGTGATCTGCCCTGTGTATTATGGGAAAAGGAAAGACTACTATATAATGTACAAAATAGGGGTGTGGAAGGCTAAGTAATAGTATATTTAAGTATAATGGAAGTGCTAGTTTTAATGCACATTCCCTGGGCCCCTGTCTCAAAAGTAAGTTTACAAAACAGGGGTTTTTAGTTACAAAGTTCTGATCATAAAGTTGAAAAGCCCCCGTACCACGTCAATGTAAACCCCATATGGTGGTCCCTAACTTGTTTGGCTTTAGCCATAGTATAAGAAGTCTTACTGCATAGTACTACTGTATATACAGACTGTGTTTACTTAACAAACGTGCTGGGAACCTCCTGTATTTTTGTGCTACAAATAGAGACTTTTTATCATTCGTGAAAGTGGCTGAACTCCATAATGTGGCTCCGACGGAGAACTGGAGAAGCTTTCTGAGTTACATAGACCCCGACCTTCTATATCATCAGATTCCAATTCCTTCCCATTGCGCACACAGACATTCCGGATCATTCCCATCTCTCCGTACACTGACCAGGCCTGTCCATTTCCAATGTCTCTGCTCCACTTTTATGTTTTTCCATGGGGATGTCCTGTAAGGGGGGAGAGCAGGCAGGAGTGAATATATAGTGAATAAAGTACCCCCTCTTGTAAAATATAAGGATATTATAAGTTACTGAGGAGTTTCATGACCATATAAAAGTACGAGGCCGAAGGCCGAGTTATACAGGTCATGGAACTCCGAGGTAACTTCTAATATCCTTATATTTTACAACTGGGGGTACTTTATTTATTATAATACACAAGTTTCAGTGAGTCATGTGACAGAAATGACATCAGAACTCACCGTTTATAACTGATGACATCAGAACTCACCGTTTATAAGGATATAATTTACAGGATATTCATGGCTTTTGTGTATTATATAGATATTATTAATATCAGGGCTGGGAGAAGCAGAACAGGGAGCACATCTCACTGTACAGACCAGTAAAACCCACTCACACTCTGACTATTTCTATTCAATTGCATTTAGGGAAGGAGAGAATAGAACCAGTTACGATTTGTGGTACATACACTCCTTATACCCAATTTACTTGCTCCATTCCTTCCCCATATAACTTTCAATACTCATTCACCCAGTTTACTTGCCCATAGCATTTACTTTGCAGCCATTAAAATTATCAAGTGTGATGTCATCATTCATTTCACTGCTACTGTCCTTATGGCACAAAACCCCCTACTGTAAATGATAAGGATATTAGAAGTCACTGAGGGGTTGTTCTGTGACCATATAAAGGCACAAGGCTGCAGACTGAGTTATACAGGGAACTCTGAGTATCACTCATGTATTAAAAGGGATAATGTACCCCCTACTGTAAATGATAAGGATATTAGAAGTCACTGAGGGGTTGTTCTGTGACCATATAAAGGCACAAGGCTGCAGGCTGAGTTATACAGGGAACTCTGAGTATCACTCATGTATTATAAGGGATAATGTACCCCCTACTGTAAATGATAAGGATATTAGAAGTCACTGAGGGGTTGTTCTGTGACCATATAAAGGCACAAGGCTGCAGGCTGAGTTATACAGGGAACTCTGAGTATCACTCATGTATTATAAGGGATAATGTACCCCCTACTGTAAATGATAAGGATATTAGAAGTCACTGAGGGGTTGTTCTGTGACCATATAAAGACACAAGGCTGCAGGCTGAGTTATACAGGGAACTCTGAGTATCACTCATATATTATAAGGGATAATGTACCCCCTACTGTAAATGATAAGGATATTAGAAGTCACTGAGGGGTTGTTCTGTGACCATATAAAGACACAAGGCTACAGGCTGAGTTATACAGGGAACTCTGAGTATCACTCATGTATTATAAGGGATAATGTACCCCCTACTGTAAATGATAAGGATATTAGAAGTCACTGAGGGGTTGTTCTGTGACCATATAAAGGCACAAGGCTGCAGGCTGAGTTATACAGGGAACTCTGAGTATCACTCATGTATTATAAGGGATAATGTACCCCCTACTGTAAATGATAAGGATATTAGAAGTCACTGAGGGGTTGTTCTGTGACCATATAAAGACACAAGGCTGCAGGCTGAGTTATACAGGGAACTCTGAGTATCACTCATATATTATAAGGGATAATGTACCCCCTACTGTAAATGATAAGGATATTAGAAGTCACTGAGGGGTTGTTCTGTGACCATATAAAGACACAAGGCTACAGGCTGAGTTATACAGGGAACTCTGAGTATCACTCATGTATTATAAGGGATAATGTACCCCCTACTGTAAATGATAAGGATATTAGAAGTCACTGAGGGGTTGTTCTGTGATCATATAAAGGCACAAGGCTGCAGGCTGAGTTATACAGGGAACTCTGAGTATCACTCATGTATTATAAGGGATAATGTACCCCCTAGTGTAAATGATAAGGATATTAGAAGTCACTGAGGGGTTGTTCTGTGACCATATAAAGGCACAAGGCTGCAGGCTGAGTTATACAGGGAACTCTGAGTATCATTCATGTATTATAAGGGATAATGTACCCCCTACTGTAAATGATAAGGATATTAGAAGTCACTGAGGGGTTGTTCTGTGACCATATAAAGGCACAAGGCTGCAGGCTGAGTTATACAGGGAACTCTGAGTATCACTCATGTATTATAAGGGATAATGTACCCCCTACTGTAAATGATAAGGATATTAGAAGTCACTGAGGGGTTGTTCTGTGACCATATAAAGGCACAAGGCTGCAGGCTGAGTTATACAGGGAACTCTGAGTATCACTCATGCATTATAAGGGATAATGTACCCCCTACTGTAAATGATAAGGATATTAGAAGTCACTGAGGGGTTGTTCTGTGACCATATAAAGGCACAAGGCTGCAGGCTGAGTTATACAGGGAACTCTGAGTATCACTCATGTATTATAAGGGATAATGTACCCCCTACTGTAAATGATAAGGATATTAGAAGTCACTGAGGGGTTGTTCTGTGACCATATAAAGGCACAAGGCTGCAGGCTGAGTTATACAGGGAACTCTGAGTATCACTCATGTATTATAAGGGATAATGTACCCCCTACTATAAATGATAAGGATATTAGAAGTCACTGAGGGGTTGTTCTGTGACCATATAAAGTCAGTCTGAATACTCTGAGGGATATAATTATGTATAGAAGTGTCTGTAATTGGATGGTCAGTTCCTGTGCAGAGGGTTTTCCTTTTGAATAGAGTGTCAGCTCCTGGGCTCAGGATGTCTCTTATCATTGAAATATCAGCTTACAAGAAAAGTGTCATCAGTCTTTGTTGAAACTGTCTCTTCACTCTGTTAGATTGTCAGTTCTTGGGAACAAGGCCTCTGTACCAGATTGTTGGCTGTAGTCATTAGATTGTCAGCTTTTGGGTACAGGGTTTCTCTGCTCACTGGAGTGACTGCTGGTGGGCACAGGGTCTATTGTAGATTGTCAGCTCTTGGGTACAATGTGAGTGTAACAGACTATATCTAATCACTAGAGTGTCAGCTTGTGGGTTCACAGTCTCCCTGCTCATTAGCAGGTCAGTTAATCTGTTCATTAGATTAGGGAGGAGTTCCTGGGTTAGACTCCTCCCCATCTAGCACATTGTCCCCGCCCACCCCACAGGCACCACTCACCCGGTTCCTAGAGACCCAGAAGTCCCTGCAGTCCCAGTCAGTGAGTAAGTGGAAGTGAGTAAGTGCGCACGTGTAGTACAGCAGCGACTGAAACAACACGTATGTGCAGAGCAGCCGCTGAACTTCGCTTATAATACATACCTCCCAACATTTTGGAAGTAAAAAGAGGGACAAAACTTTTTTCGCATGTATCGCAGCAATTTTTTGACCACGCCCTTTCTGTAGCCACGCCCCCTAATTACCATGTTCATTTTACCAAATTTGGCAGATTATGAAAGTTTGAAAATATTTCTCCTTATCTAAACTGTTTTTTTTGTTACAAAAGTATCTTATTTGCACCTGTTAGCTGTTCTGGGCTCTCTGCTAAAAGCCAATTAAGTGAGAAACTTTGTTTCTTTTTCTGGCTGTTCAGTGCAGAGAAAAGAGGGACTTTCCAGTACAAATGAGGGACTGCGGGTTGAGCTGTCAAAAGAGGGACTGTCCCTCTGAAAAAGGGACAGTTGGAAGGTATGTTATTTATTCCTCTGTCCCGGCAGCTTCTTGTCAGTTCTCATGTGTGACATCCCTGTAACTGTCCTCCCATTTCTCTCTCTGTGACTTTCCCTTGTTCTGCCACTATCACTGCAACATCTCCTGCTGACTCCTCCCCCTCACTCCCAGACTCCTCCCCGTTCAGCCCTGTCAGTCTGTGTGTCGCCTCAGGACAGCAGGATGTGGATCAGTATTTAGCAGTGGATCAGTATTTAGCAGCTGAACAGGGACTCCTGCCCATCACAAATATGGCGGCAGTGGCTTCACCTTCAAGAGAACTTTTAATATCTTATAGAATGGCTTATTCTAAGCAACATTTCAATTGGTCTTCAGTTTTTCTTTTCAATAGGGTTTGAATTATTTGCCTTCTCCTTCTGACTCTTTCCAGCTTTCATATGAGGGGTCGCTGAGCCCATCTAAAAACAAATGCTCTGTAAGGCTACAAATGTATTGTTATTGTTACTTTTTATTCCTCATCTTTCTATTCAGGCCTCTCCTATTCATATTCCAGTCTCTTATTCAAATCAGTGCATGGTTGCTAGGGGAATGTGGACCCTAGCAACCAGATGGCTGAAATCTTTGTCTTCAGTCCCTGTCCTATTCCTAGTCCAGTGTGTTATCTACATGAGTGCAGGGTTGTTGTTGTGTCCAATGGAACCTGATTATTTGTACTGAGGGCTCAGAGCCAGTCAGTTTATTCCAAGGATCCCCCAGTCTTCCCCTCATTCCTCAGTGAGCAGCTGCATGTGAGGCATTTGCAGTTGAAGGCTGCCATTATCCTGTATAATATATATATATTGTCTGTACAGTGTGTATGTGAGCTAGTGAAGAGAATGACAGGAGTATATATAGAGAGAGATATATAGAGATATAGAGATATATAGAGAGAGATATATAGAGAGATATAGAGAGATATAGAGAGATATAGAGAGATATATAGAGATATATAGAGAGATATCCAGTAATCAGAGTATAATGTCAGTCCTACAGGGGCCACTCTGTTATTCTCTCTTCATCAGATAAAACTGAAAGGACAGTGGGGGAGGGGCAACCCCTACTTTATTGGTCGGATTATTTGCACAAAACACAGAATGAATTAGAGCAGCAGCTCTTCAGTAACCGGCTGGTGCCAATGCTGTGCCCGTGTGTGTGAGACACGTTTCTCAGGGCAGCCGAAACTGCTTCTGTCTGAAGGAAATAACCGCCAGTGGGTGTAGTAAGATGGCGCAAATATCGCTGTCGCCGAGGAAAAAGGTAAAACGTCTGAAAGGTGTAACAACATGGCGCTCGTGGGCCGAGCAGTGGAGCTAAATAGCTTCGCTTTTGTAATTGAGATGAGGCGGAGTCATGTCTGGAAGTACAAATCTCGCCTGTGATTGGCTGCCGCTTCCACGGATACCCTATAGGTTGTCTGTATCCCGGAAGTGAGCTGAGCTGGCGAGTGACGTGTCCCGCAGACCGGATAGAGCTCAGTGCAGAGACGTGAGCAGGAGAATCAGGTGCGGGGGAAATAATGGGGGATAATGGGGCGAGTGTTGTGGGAAATACTTGGGGGAGGTACTGGGGGTGTGAGAGGGGTTAATGGCAGATACAGGGGCGCAGAGTGTTAATAGTGACCCCATTGTCTCTCACACAGGATGATCTCTGACGTACAACTCGCCATATTCGCCAACATGCTGGGGGTCTCCCTCTTCCTACTGGTGGTCCTGTATCACTATGTGTCTGTCAATAACCCCAAGAAACTCGACTGAGCCCACTCTGCTCCCCAATACTGTGAGTCTCCCCCATACTGTCCCCCCAATACTGAGAGTCTCCCCCATACTGTCCCCCCAATACTGAGAGTCTAATACTGTCCCCCCCAATACTGAGAGTCTCCCCCATACTGTCCCCCCCAATACTGTGAGTCCAGATACTGTCCCCCCCAATACTGTGAGTCCTGATACTGTCCCCCCAATACTGTGAGTCCTGATACTGTCCCCCCCAATACTGTGAGTCCTGATACTGTCCCCCCAGTACTGTGAGTCCTGATACTGTCCCCCCCAATACTGTGAGTCCTGATACTGTCCCCCCCAATACTGTGAGTCCTGATACTGTCCCCCCAATACTGTGAGTCCTGATACTGTCCCCCAGTACTGTGAGTCTCATACTGTCCCCCCCAATACTGAGAGTCTCCCCCATACTGTCCCCCCCAATACTGTGAGTCCTGATACTGTCCCCCAATACTGTGAGTCCTGATACTGTCCCCCCCAATACTGTGAGTCCTGATACTGTCCCCCCAATACTGTGAGTCCTGATACTGTCCCCCCAGTACTGTGAGTCTCATACTGTCCCCCCCAATACTGAGAGTCTCCCCCATACTGTCCCCCCCAATACTGTGAGTCCTGATACTGTCCCCCCAATACTGTGAGTCCTGATACTGTCCCCCCAGTACTGTGAGTCCTGATACTGTCCCCCCAATTACTGTGAGTCCTGATACTGTCCCCCCAGTACTGTGAGTCCTGATACTGTCCCCCCAATACTGTGAGTCCTGATACTGTCCCCCCAATACTGTGAGTCCTGATACTGTCCCCCCAATACTGTGAGTCCTGATACTGTCCCCCCCAGTACTGTGAGTCCTGATACTGTCCCCCCCAATACTGTGAGTCCTGATACTGTCCCCCCAGTACTGTGAGTCCTGATACTGTCCCCCAATACTGTGAGTCTCATACTGTCCCCCAATACTGTGAGTCCAGATACTGTCCCCCCAATACTGTGAGTCTCATACTGTCCCCCCAATACTGTGAGTCCTGATACGGTCCCCCCAATACTGTGAGTCCTGATACTGTCCCCCCAATACTGTGAGTCCTGATACTGTCCCCCCCCAATACTGTGAGTGCTGATAATTGTCCCCCCAATACTGTGAGTCCTGATACTGTCCCCCCAATACTGTGAGTCCTGATACTGTCCCCCCAATACTGTGAGTCTCATACTGTCCCCCCAATACTGTGAGTCTCATACTGTCCCCCCAATACTGTGAGTGCTGATACTGTCCCCCCCAATACTGTGAGTCCTGATACTGTCCCCCCCAATACTGTGAGTCTCATACTGTCCCCCCAATACTGTGAGTCTCATACTGTCCCCCCCAATACTGTGAGTCTAATACTGTCCCCCAATACTGTGAGTGCTGATACTGTCCCCCCCAATACTGTGAGTCCTGATACTGTCCCCCCCAATACTGTGAGTCTCATACTGTCCCCCCAATACTGTGAGTCTCATACTGTCCCCCCCAATACTGTGAGTCTCATACTGTCCCCCCCAATACTGTGAGTCCTGATACTGTCCCCCCCAATACTGTGAGTCCTGATACTGTCCCCCCCAATACTGTGAGTCTAATACTGTCCCCCCAATACTGTGAGTCTCATACTGTCCCCCCAATACTGTGAGTGCTGATACTGTCCCCCCCAATACTGTGAGTCCTGATACTGTCCCCCCAATACTGTGAGTCTAATACTGTCCCCCCAATACTGTGAGTCTCATACTGTCCCCCCAATACTGTGAGTCTCCCCCATACTGTCCCCCAATACTGTGAGTCCTGATACTGTCCCCCCCAATACTGTGAGTCCTGATATTGTCCCCCCCAATACTGTGAGTGCTGATACTGTCCCCCCAATACTGTGAGTCTCCCCCATACTGTCCCCCAATACTGTGAGTCCTGATACTGTCCCCCCCAATACTGTGAGTCTAATACTGTCCCCCCAATACTGTGAGTCTCATACTGTCCCCCAATACTGTGAGTCTCCCCCATACTGTCCCCCAATACTGTGAGTCTAATACTGTCCCCCCAATACTGTGAGTCTCATACTGTCCCCCCCAATACTGTGAGTCCTGATACTGTCCCCCCCAATACTGTGAGTCCTGATATTGTCCCCCCCAATACTGTGAGTCCTGATACTGTCCCCCCCAATACTGTGAGTCTAATACTGTCCCCCCAATACTGTGAGTCTAATACTGTCCCCCCAATACTGTGAGTCCTGATACTGTCCCCCCAATACTGTGAGTCCTGATACTGTCCCCCCCAATACTGTGAGTCCTGATACTGTCCCCCCCAATACTGTGAGTCTAATACTGTCCCCCCAATACTGTGAGTCTCATACTGTCCCCCCAATACTGTGAGTCCTGATACTGTCCCCCCCAATACTGTGAGTCCTGATACTGTCCCCCCAATACTGTGAGTCCTGATACTGTCCCCCCCAATACTGTGAGTCCTGATACTGTCCCCCCCAATACTGTGAGTCCTGATACTGTCCCCCCCAATACTGTGAGTCCTGATACTGTCCCCCCAATACTGTGAGTCCTGATACTGTCCCCCCCAATACTGTGAGTCCTGATACTGTCCCCCCAATACTGTGAGTCCTGATACTGTCCCCCCCAATACTGTGAGTCCTGATACTGTCCCCCCAATACTGTGAGTCCTGATACTGTCCCCCCAATACTGTGAGTCCTGATACTGTCCCCCCAATACTGTGAGTCCTGATACTGTCCCCCCCAATACTGTGAGTCCTGATACTGTCCCCCCCAATACTGTGAGTCCAGATACTGTCCCCCCCAATACTGTGAGTCCTGATACTGTCCCCCCCAATACTGTGAGTCCTGATACTGTCCCCCCAATACTGTGAGTCCTGATACTGTCCCCCCAATACTGTGAGTCCTGATACTGTCCCCCCAATACTGTGAGTCCAGATACTGTCCCCCCAATACTGTGAGTCCTGATACTGTCCCCCCCAATACTGTGAGTCCTGATACTGTCCCCCCAGTACTGTGAGTCCAGGGTCCCCCGCTCACTTGTGGTGTCTCAGTGTTTGTGTGTCCCAGGGGTCTCTACATTAACCCTCTCTGTGATTTTATTAACAGATTAGCACCCATGCTGGATGAAGCCACTGGCGAGGAAGATACACACCATGATGATGAGGAGGAGGAGGAGGAGGAGGAGTGTCTGTACATTCCCTGGTGTTGTACATAATGTTTTCTAAATAAAATGATTCTGCTGAGAAATGTCTGTTTTATGTACTGACCCCCCTGCAACTGTCACACTGATCTGTATATTAATTACATTTACTTTACTTCTCCCAATGTTTCTATATATCTGTAACCTTGTTATGAGCTAAGGGGGCCAGTCTGAAGGCCAGTTAGGGGGAGATTTGGGGTGAGTTCTTATTTGTACCCTGGGTACCCCTGGAACTATAGCAGGGTGACACCCCAATGTTTCTATATATCTGTAACCTTGTTATGAGCTAAGGGGGCCCAGTCTGAAGGTCAGTTAGGGGGAGATTTGGGGTGAGTGATTATTTGTACCCTGGGTACCCCTGGAACTATAGCAGGGTGACACCCCAATGTTTCTATATATCTGTAACCTTGTTATGAGCTAAGGGGGCCAGTCTGAAGGTCAGTTAGGGGGAGATTTGGGGTGAGTGTTTATTTGTACCCTGGGTACCCCTGGAACTATAGCAGGGTGACACCCCAATGTTTCTATATATCTGTAACCTTGTTATGAGCTAAGGGGGCCAGTCTGAAGGCCAGTTAGGGGGAGATTTGGGGTGAGTGTTTATTTGTACCCTGGGTACCCCTGGAACTATAGCAGGGTGACACCCCAATGTTTCTATATATCTGTAACCTTGTTATGAGCTAAGGGGGCCCAGTCTGAAGGTCAGTTAGGGGGAGATTTGGGGTGAGTGCTTATTTGTACCCTGGGTACCCCTGGAACTATAGCAGGGTGACACCCCAATGTTTCTATATATCTGTAACCTTGTTATGAGCTAAGGGGGCCAGTCTGAAGGCCAGTTAGGGGGAGATTTGGGGTGAGTGTTTATTTGTACCCTGGGTACCCCTGGAACTATAGCAGGGTGACACCCCAATGTTTCTATATATCTGTAACCTTGTTATGAGCTAAGGGGCCCAGTCTGAAGGTCAGTTAGGGGGAGATTTGGGGTGAGTGCTTATTTGTACCCTGGGTACCCCTGGAACTATAGCAGGGTGACACCCCAATGTTTCTATATATCTGTAACCTTGTTATGAGCTAAGGGGGCCCAGTCTGAAGGTCAGTTAGGGGGAGATTTGGGGTGAGTGTTTATTTGTACCCTGGGTACCCCTGGAACTATAGCAGGGTGACACCCCAATGTTTCTATATATCTGTAACCTTGTTATGAGCTAAGGGGGCCCAGCCTGAAGGTCAGTTAGGGGAGATTTGGGGTGAGTGCTTATTTGTACCCTGGGTACCCCTGGAACTATAGCAGGGTGACACCCCAATGTTTCTATATATCTGTAACCTTGTTATGAGCTAAGGGGGCCCAGTCTGAAGGTCAGTTAGGGGGAGATTTGGGGTGAGTGTTTATTTGTACCCTGGGTACCCCTGGAACTATAGCAGGGTGACACCCCAATGTTTCTATATATCTGTAACCTTGTTATGAGCTAAGGGGCCCAGTCTGAAGGCCAGTTAGGGGGAGATTTGGGGGGAGTGCTTATTTGTACCCTGGGTACCCCTGGAACTATAGCAGGGTGACACCCCAATGTTTCTATATATCTGTAACCTTCTTATGAGCTAAGGGGGCCCAGTCTGAAGGTCAGTTAGGGGGAGATTTGGGGGGAGTGCTTATTTGTACCCTGGGTACCCCTGGAACTATAGCAGGGTGACACCCCAATGTTTCTATATATCTGTAACCTTGTTATGAGCTAAGGGGGCCCAGTCTGAAGGCCAGTTAGGGGGAGATTTGGGGTGAGTGATTATTTGTACCCTGGGTACCCCTGGAACTATAGCAGGGTGACACCCCAATGTTTCTATATATCTGTAACCTTGTTGCTGCCATTCAGTGAGTACAACTAATGTTCAGGCAGAGACATGAAGTTAAACAAAAGATGGGGTGAGAGGTATGTAGATGACTGGTTGTTGGAGTAGCTGCTATTATTGGGGGGCCTGTCCAATCTGCTGTGTAGCCATGGGGGCAGCCATTCAGGCACAGGATACACAGTAGATAACAGATAAGTACTACTATAGTTTATATAAACAAGCTGCTGTGTAGCCATGGGGGCTGCCATTCAAGCACAGGATACACAGTAGATAACAGATAAGTACTACTATAGTTTATATAAACAAGCTGCTGTGTAGCCATGGGGGCAGCCATTCAAGCACAGGATACACAGTAGATAACAGATAAGTACTACTATAGTTTATATAAACAAGCTGCTGTGTAGCCATGGGGGCAGCCATTCAAGCACAGGATACACAGTAGATAACAGATAAGTACTACTATAGTTTATATAAACAAGCTGCTGTGTAGCCATGGGGGCAGCCATTCAAGCACAGGATACACAGTAGATAACAGATAAGTACTACTATAGTTTATATAAACAAGCTGCTGTGTAGCCATGGGGGCAGCCATTCAAGCACAGGATACACAGTAGATAACAGATAAGTACTACTATAGTTTATATAAACAAGCTGCTGTGTAGCCATGAGGGCAGCCATTCAAGCACAGGATACACAGTAGATAACAGATAAGTACTACTATAGTTTATATAAACAAGCTGCTGTGTAGCCATGGGGGCAGCCATTCAAGCACAGGATACACAGTAGATAACAGATAAGTACTACTATAGTTTATATAAACAAGCTGCTGTGTAGCCATGGGGGCAGCCATTCAAGCACAGGATACACAGTAGATAACAGATAAGTACTACTATAGTTTATATAAACAAGCTGCTGTGTAGCCATGGGGGCAGCCATTCAAGCACAGGATACACAGTAGATAACAGATAAGTACTACTATAGTTTATATAAACAAGCTGATGTGTAGCCATGGGGGCAGCCATTCAAGCACAGGATACACAGTAGATAACAGATAAGTACTACTATAGTTTATATAAACAAGCTGCTGTGTAGCCATGGGGGCAGCCATTCAAGCACAGGATACACAGTAGATAACAGATAAGTACTACTATAGTTTATATAAACAAGCTGCTGTGTAGCCATGGGGGCAGCCATTCAAGCACAGGATACACAGTAGATAACAGATAAGTACTACTATAGTTTATATAAACAAGCTGCTGTGTAACCATGGGGGCAGCCATTCAAGCACAGGATACACAGTAGATAACAGATAAACTCTGAACAATCCCATGGCTACACAGCAGCTTGTGTATATAAAGTACAATAAAAGTATAGTGATGGAAACACAGTAGTTGTAGCAGTGCAAGGCAAGACTGCATTACATTTGTATTACTTTACTTTTTGCCGATACTGTTCCTTTAAGAGAAAGGCGTGGCTATGACATCAGTGAGGGGCGGGGGTAGAAGAGGCAGTAGAGAGCGGCCCCGGTACAGTGTGGGTGAGACTCTCTGTAGTGCAAAGCTGAGTGAGTTGCAGGTGATGACGCACAGACACAGCCTCCCAGTAACCAGCCGCCCTCTCACCGGCCCGGCTGCACCTCAGGAACGAGTGATAGAGACAGACTGAGAGAGAAAATGAATTACGGGGGCGGAGCTATAGAGGCAGGAAGCTGTAGTTACATGAAGCAGTGACTGATGGGAAATTTCATTGTGAGGAGCGGGGCATGCTGGGATATTTAGTTTCACACTAGAGATTTCAATAGGGTGATGAATGGAAATTCCTTAGTTACACTACATAACCCACAATGCAACGCTGCTCAGTACTGACTGGGGATTTGAGCTGCTGAAAGAAGAACCGTAAGTGTCGCTTAAATCTGTGTTTGTCACTGAGTATTTATATATCATTTGTCTGTGTTTTCTTTATCAGTGTAAGTGTGTGAGTGTCAGTCTATATATATGTGAGTGTGAGTATACAGTATATATATGTGAGTGTGAGTATACAGTATATATGTGAGTGTGAGTATACAGTATATATGTGAGTGTGAGTATACAGTATATATGTGAGTGTGAGTATACAGTATATATATGTGAGTGTGAGTATACAGTATATATGTGAGTGTGAGTATACAGTATATATGTGAGTGTGAGTATACAGTATATATATGTGAGTGTGAGTATACAGTATATATGTGAGTGTGAGTATACAGTCTATATATATGTGAGTGTGAGTATACAGTATATATATGTGAGTGTGAGTATACAGTATATATAATGTGAGTGTGAGTATACAGTATATATATGTGAGTGTGAGTATACAGTATATATATGTGAGTGTGAGTATACAGTATATATAATGTGAGTGTGAGTATACAGTATATAATGTGAGTGTGAGTATACAGTATATATATGTGAGTGTGAGTATACAGTATATATATGTGAGTGTGAGTATACAGTATATATAATGTGAGTGTGAGTATACAGTATATATATGTGAGTGTGAGTATACAGTATATATAATGTGAGTGTGAGTATACAGTATATATATGTGAGTGTGAGTATACAGTATATATAATGTGAGTGTGAGTATACAGTATATATGTGTGAGTGTGAGTATACAGTATATATGTGAGTGTGAGTATACAGTATATATAATGTGAGTGTGAGTATACAGTATATATATGTGAGTGTGAGTATACAGTATATATATGTGAGTGTGAGTATACAGTATATATGTGTGAGTGTGAGTATACAGTATATATGTGAGTGTGAGTATACAGTATATATGTGAGTGTGAGTATACAGTATATATATGTGAGTGTGAGTATACAGTATATATGTGAGTGTGAGTATACAGTATATATATGTGAGTGTGAGTATACAGTATATATGTGAGTGTGAGTATACAGTATATATGTGAGTGTGAGTATACAGTATATATGTGAGTGTGAGTATACAGTATATATATGTGAGTGTGAGTATACAGTATATATAATGTGAGTGTGAGTATACAGTATATATATGTGAGTGTGAGTATACAGTATATATAATGTGAGTGTGAGTATACAGTATATATGTGAGTGTGAGTATACAGTATATATGTGAGTGTGAGTATACAGTATATATAATGTGAGTGTGAGTATACAGTATATATGTGAGTGTGAGTATACAGTATATATGTGAGTGTGAGTATACAGTATATATGTGAGTGTGAGTATACAGTATATATGTGAGTGTGAGTATACAGTATATATATGTGAGTGTGAGTATACAGTATATATGTGAGTGTGAGTATACAGTATATATGTGAGTGTGAGTATACAGTATATATGTGAGTGTGAGTATACAGTATATATAATGTGAGTGTGAGTATACAGTATATATGTGAGTGTGAGTATACAGTATATATGTGAGTGTGAGTATACAGTATATATGTGAGTGTGAGTATACAGTATATATATGTGAGTGTGAGTATACAGTATATATGTGAGTGTGAGTATACAGTATATATATGTGAGTGTGAGTATACAGTATATATGTGAGTGTGAGTATACAGTATATATGTGAGTGTGAGTATACAGTATATATGTGAGTGTGAGTATACAGTATATATGTGAGTGTGAGTATACAGTATATATGTGAGTGTGAGTATACAGTATATATATGTGAGTGTGAGTATACAGTATATATGTGAGTGTGAGTATACAGTATATATATGTGAGTGTGAGTATACAGTATATATGTGAGTGTGAGTATACAGTATATATGTGAGTGTGAGTATACAGTATATATGTGAGTGTGAGTATACAGTATATATGTGAGTGTGAGTATACAGTATATATGTGAGTATACAGTATATATGTGAGTGTGAGTATACAGTATATATAATGTGAGTGTGAGTATACAGTATATATGTGAGTGTGAGTATACAGTATATATATGTGAGTGTGAGTATACAGTATATATGTGAGTGTGAGTATACAGTATATATGTGAGTGTGAGTATATCAGTATATATGTGAGTGTGAGTATACAGTATATATATGGTGAGTGTGAGTATACAGTATATATGTGAGTGTGAGTATACAGTATATATGTGAGTGTGAGTATACAGTATATATGTGAGTGTGAGTATACAGTATATATAATGTGAGTGTGAGTATACAGTATATATGTGAGTGTGAGTATACAGTATATATGTGAGTGTGAGTATACAGTATATATGTGAGTGTGAGTATACAGTATATATATGTGAGTGTGAGTATACAGTATATATGTGAGTGTGAGTATACAGTATATATATGTGAGTGTGAGTATACAGTATATATGTGAGTGTGAGTATACAGTATATATGTGAGTGTGAGTATACAGTATATATGTGAGTGTGAGTATACAGTATAATATGTGAGTGTGAGTATACAGTATATATGTGAGTGTGAGTATACAAGTATATATATGTGAGTGTGAGTATACAGTATATATGTGAGTGTGAGTATACAGTATATATATGTGAGTGTGAGTATACAGTATATATGTGAGTGTGAGTATACAGTTATATATGTGAGTGTGAGTATACAGTATATATGTGAGTGTGAGTATACAGTATATATGTGAGTGTGAGTATACAGTATATATGTGAGTGAGTATACAGTATATATGTGAGTGTGAGTATACAGTATTATGTGAGTATAATATATGTGAGTGTGAGTATACAGTATATATGTGAGTGTGAGTATACAGTATATATGTGAGTGTGAGTATACAGTATATATGTGAGTGTGAGTATACAGTATATATTGTGAGTGTGAGTATACAGTATATATGTGAGTGTGAGTATACAGTATATATGTGAGTGTGAGTATACAGTATATATGTGAGTGTGAGTATACAGTATATATAATGTGAGTGTGAGTATACAGTATATATGTGAGTGTGAGTGTGAGTATACAGTCTATATATATGTGAGTGTGAGTATACAGTATATATATATGTGAGTGTGAGTATACAGTATATATAATGTGAGTGTGAGTATACAGTATATATGTGAGTGTGAGTATACAGTATATATGTGAGTGTGAGTATACAGTATATAATGTGAGTGTGAGTATACAGTATATATGTGAGTGTGAGTATACAGTATATATGTGAGTGTGAGTATACAGTATATATGTGAGTGTGAGTATACAGTATATATGTGAGTGTGAGTATACAGTATATATATGTGAGTGTGAGTATACAGTATATATGTGAGTGTGAGTATACAGTATATATGTGAGTGTGAATATACAGTATATATATATATGTGAGTGTGAGTATACAGTATATATATATATGTGAGTGTGAGTATACAGTATATATATGTGAGTGTGAGTATACAGTATATATATGTGAGTGTGAGTATACAGTATATATGTGAGTGTGAGTATACAGTATATATATGTGAGTGTGAGTATACAGTATATATGTGAGTGTGAGTATACAGTATATATGTGAGTGTGAGTATACAGTATATATGTGAGTGTGAGTGTGAGTATACAGTATATATGTGAGTGTGAGTATACAGTATATATGTGAGTGTGAGTATACAGTATATATGTGAGTGTGAGTATACAGTATATATAATGTGAGTGTGAGTATACAGTATATATGTGAGTGTGAGTATACAGTATATATGTGAGTGTGAGTATACAGTATATATGTGAGTGTGAGTATACAGTATATATGTGAGGTTGAGTATACAGTATATATATGTGAGTGTGAGTATACAGTATATATGTGAGTGTGAGTATACAGTATATATATAATGTGAGTGTGAGTATACAGTATATATGTGAGTGTGAGTATACAGTATATATGTGAGTGTGAGTGTGAGTATACAGTATATATGTGAGTGTGAGTATACAGTATATATGTGAGTGTGAGTATACAGTATATATGTGAGTGTGAGTATACAGTATATATAATGTGAGTGTGAGTATACAGTATATATGTGAGTGTGAGTATACAGTATATATGTGAGTGTGAGTATACAGTATATATGTAGTATGAGTATACAGTATATATGTGAGTGTGATATACAGTATATATGTGAGTGTGAGTATACAGTATATATGTGAGTGTGAGTATACAGTATATATGTGAGTGTGAGTATACAGTATATA
Source organism: Xenopus laevis (assembly GCF_017654675.1). Taxonomy (NCBI): domain Eukaryota; kingdom Metazoa; phylum Chordata; class Amphibia; order Anura; family Pipidae; genus Xenopus; species Xenopus laevis. Next base: position 143,352,584 of record NC_054380.1, on the reverse strand, counting down.
TGTGAGTGTGAGTATACAGTATATATGGAGTGTGAGTATACAGTATATATAATGTGAGTGTGAGTATACAGTATATATGTGAGTGTGAGTATACAGTATATATAATGTGAGTGTGAGTATACAGTATATATAATGTGAGTGTGAGTATACAGTATATATGTGAGTGTGAGTATACAGTATATATGTGAGTGTGAGTATACAGTATATATGTGAGTGTGAGTATACAGTATATATGTGAGTGTGAGTATACAGTATATATGTGAGTGTGAGTATACAGTATATATATATGTGAGTGTGAGTATACAGTATATATAATGTGAGTGTGAGTATACAGTATATATATGTGGAGTGTGAGTATACAGTATATATGTGAGTGTGAGTATAACAGTATATATGTGAGTGTGAGTATACAGTATATATATGTGAGTGTGAGTATACAGTATATATGTGAGTGTGAGTATACAGTATATATATAATGTGAGTGTGAGTATACAGTATATATGTGAGTGTGAGTATACAGTATATATGTGAGTGTGAGTATACAGTATATATGTGAGTGTGAGTATACAGTATATATGTGAGTGTGAGTATACAGTATATATGTGAGTGTGAGTATACAGTATATATGTGAGTGTGAGTATACAGTATATATGTGAGTGTGAGTATACAGTATATATATGTGAGTGTGGAGTATACAGTATATATGTGAGTTGAGTATACAGTATATATGAGTGTGAGTATACAGTATATTGTGAGGTGATACAGTATATATGTGAGTGTGAGTATACAGTATATATGTGAGTGTGAGTATACAGTATATATGTGAGTGTGAGTATACAGTATATATGTGAGTGTGAGTATACAGTATATATAATGTGAGTGTGAGTATACAGTATATATATATGAGTGTGAGTATACAGTATATATGTGAGTGTGAGTATACAGTATATATGTGAGTGTGAGTATACAGTATATATGTGAGTGTGAGTATACAGTATATATGTGAGTGTGAGTATACAGTATATATAATGTGAGTGTGAGTATACAGTATATATGTGAGTGTGAGTATACAGTATATATAATGTGAGTGTGAGTATACAGTATATATGTGAGTGTGAGTATACAGTATATATGTGAGTGTGAGTATACAGTATATATGTGAGTGTGAGTATACAGTATATATGTGAGTGTGAGTATACAGTATATATAATGTGAGTGTGAGTATACAGTATATATGTGAGTGTGAGTATACAGTATATAATGTGAGTGTGAGTATACAGTATATATGTGAGTGTGAGTATACAGTATATATGTGAGTGTGAGTATACAGTATATATGTGAGTGTGAGTATACAGTATATATGTGAGTGTGAGTATACAGTATATATATGTGAGTGTGAGTATACAGTATATATGTGAGTGTGAGTATACAGTATATATGTGAGTGTGAGTATACAGTATATATATATATGTGAGTGTGAGTATACAGTATATATATGTGAGTGTGAGTATACAGTATATATATGTGAGTGTGAGTATACAGTATATATGTGAGTGTGAGTATACAGTATATATATGTGAGTTGGGTGAGTATACAGTATATATGTGAGTGTGAGTATACAGTATATATGTGAGTGTGGAGTGTGAGTAATACAGTATATATGTGAGTGTGAGTATACAGTATATATGTGAGTGTGAGTATACAGTATATATGTGAGTGTGAGTATACAGTATATATGTGAGTGTGAGTATACAGTATATAATGTGAGTGTGAGTATACAGTATATATTGAGTGTGAGTGTGAGGTATACAGTATATATGTGAGTGTGAGTATACAGTATATATGTGAGTGTGAGTATACAGTATATATGTGAGTGTGAGTATACAGTATATATATGTGAGTGTGAGTATACAGTATATATGTGAGTGTGAGTATACAGTATATATGTGAGTGTGAGTGTGAGTATACAGTATATATGTGAGTGTGAGTATACAGTATATATGTGAGTGTGAGTATACAGTATATATGTGAGTGTGAGTATAAGTATATATGTGAGTGTGAGTATACAGTATATATAATGTGAGTGTGAGTATACAGTATATATGTGAGTGTGAGTATACAGTATATATGTGAGTTGTGAGTATCAGTATATATGTTGAGTATGAGTATACAGTATATATGTGAGTGTGAGTATACAGTATATATATATATGTGAGTGTGAGTATACAGTATATATGTGAGTGTGAGTATACAGTAATATATGTGAGTGTGAGTGTGGAGTATAACAGTATATATGTGAAGTGTGAGTATACAGTATATATGTGAGTGTGAGTATACAGTATATATGTGAGTGTGAGTATACAGTATATATGTGAGTGTGAGTATACAGTATATATAATGTGAGTGTGAGTATACAGTATATATGTGAGTGTGAGTATACAGTATATATGTGAGTGTGAGTATACAGTATATATGTGAGTATGAGTATACAGTATATATGTGAGTGTGAGTATACAGTATATATGTGAGTGTGAGTATACAGTATATATGTGAGTGTGAGTATACAGTATATATATGTGAGTGTGAGTATACAGTATATATGTGAGTGTGAGTATACAGTATATATAATGTGAGTGTGAGTATACAGTATATATGTGAGTTGTGAGTATACAGTATATATTATGTGAGTGTGAGTATAACAGTATATATAATGTGAGTTGTGAGTATATCAGTATATATATGTGAAGTGTGAGTAATCAGTATATATGTGAGTGTGAGTATACAGTAATATATGTGAGTGTGAGTATACAGTATATATGTGAGTGTGAGTATACAGTATAATATGTGAGTGTGAGTATACAGTATATATGTGAGTGTGAGTATACAGTATATATATATGTGAGTGTGAGTATACAGTATATATAATGTGAGTGTGAGTATACAGTATATATATGTGAGTGTGAGTATACAGTATATATGTGAGTGTGAGTATACAGTATATATGTGAGTGTGAGTATACAGTATATATATGTGAGTGTGAGTATACAGTAATATATGTGAGTGTGAGTATACAGTATATATATAATGTTGAGTGTGAGTAATACAGTATATGTGAGTGTGAGTATACAGGTATAATATGTTGAGTGTGAAGTATACAGTAATAATATGTGAGTGTGAGTATACAGTATATATGTGAGTGTGAGTATACAGTATATATGTGAGTGTGAGTATACAGTATATATGTGAGTGTGAGTATACAGTATATATGTGAGTGTGAGTATACAGTATATATAATGTGAGTGTGAGTATACAGTATATATAATGTGAGTGTGAGTATACAGTATATATGTGAGTGTGAGTATACAGTATATATGTGAGTATGAGTATACAGTATATATGTGAGTGTGAGTATACAGTATATATGTGAGTGTGAGTATACAGTATATATGTGAGTGTGAGTATACAGTATATATGTGAGTGTGAGTATACAGTATATATGTGAGTGTGAGTATACAGTATATATAATGTGAGTGTGAGTATACAGTATATATGTGAGTGTGAGTATACAGTATATATATGTGAGTGTGAGTATACAGTATATATAATGTGAGTGTGAGTATACAGTATATATATGTGAGTGTGAGTATACAGTATATATGTGAGTGTGAGTATACAGTATATATGTGAGTGTGAGTATACAGTATATATGTGAGTGTGAGTATACAGTATATATATATATGTGAGTGTGAGTATACAGTATATATAATGTGAGTGTGAGTATACAGTATATATATGTGAGTGTGAGTATACAGTATATATGTGAGTGTGAGTATACAGTATATATGTGAGTGTGAGTATACAGTATATATATGTGAGTGTGAGTATACAGTATATATGTGAGTGTGAGTATACAGTATATATGTGAGTGTGAGTATACAGTATATATGTGAGTGTGAGTATACAGTATATATGTGAGTGTGAGTATACAGTATATATGTGAGTGTGAGTATACAGTATATATAATGTGAGTGTGAGTATACAGTATATATAATGTGAGTGTGAGTATACAGTATATATATGTGAGTGTGAGTATACAGTATATATGTGAGTGTGAGTATACAGTATATATAATGTGAGTGTGAGTATACAGTATATATAATGTGAGTGTGAGTATACAGTATATATATGTGAGTGTGAGTATACAGTATATATGTGAGTGTGAGTATACAGTATATATGTGAGTGTGAGTATACAGTATATATGTGAGTGTGAGTATACAGTATATATGTGAGTGTGAGTATACAGTATATATGTGAGTGTGAGTATACAGTATATATGTGAGTATACAGTATATATGTGAGTGTGAGTATACAGTATATATGTGAGTGTGAGTATACAGTATATATGTGAGTGTGAGTATACAGTATATATGTGAGTGTGAGTATACAGTATATATGTGAGTGTGAGTATACAGTATATATGTGAGTGTGAGTATACAGTATATATAATGTGAGTGTGAGTATACAGTATATATGTGAGTGTGAGTATACAGTATATATATGTGAGTGTGAGTATACAGTATATATAATGTGAGTGTGAGTATACAGTATATATATGTGAGTGTGAGTATACAGTATATATGTGAGTGTGAGTATACAGTATATATGTGAGTGTGAGTATACAGTATATATGTGAGTGTGAGTATACAGTATATATGTGAGTGTGAGTATACAGTATATATGTGAGTGTGAGTATACAGTATATATAATGTGAGTGTGAGTATACAGTTATATATTATGTGAGTGTGAGTATACAGTTATATATGTGAGTGTGAGTATTACGAGTTATATATGTTGAGTGTGAGTATACAGTATATATATGTGAGTGTGAGTAACAGTATATATGTGAGATGTGAGTATAACAGTATATATGTGAGTGTGAGTATACAGTATATATATGTGAGTGTGAGTATACAGTATATATGTGAGTGTGGTATACAGATATATGTGAGTGTGAGTATACAGTATATATGTTGAGTGTGAGTATACAGTATATATGTGAGTGTGAGTATACAGTATATATGTGAGTGTGAGTATACAGTAATATATGTGAGTGTGAGTATACAGTAATATATGTGAGTGTGAGTATACAGTATAATATGTTGAGTGTGAGTATACAGTATATATGTGAGTGTGAGTATACAGTATTAGTATGTGAGTGTGAAGTATACAGTAATATATGTGAGTGTGAGTATACAGTATATATGTGAGTGTGAGTATACAGTATATATGTGAGTGTGAGTATACAGTATATATGTGAGTGTGAGTATACAGTATATATGTGAGTGTGAGTATACAGTATATATGTGAGTGTGAGTATACAGTATATATGTGAGTGTGAGTATACAGTAATATATGTGAGTGTGAGTATACAGTATATATAATGTGAGTGTGAGTATACAGTATATTATATGAGTGTGAGTATACAGTATATATGTGAAGTGTGAGTATACAGTATATATGTGAGTGTGAGTATACAGTATATATGTGAGTGTGAGTATACAGTATATATGTGAGTGTGAGTATACAGTATATATAATGTGAGTGTGAGTATACAGTATATATGTGAGTGTGAGTATACAGTATATATAATGTGAGTGTGAGTATACAGTATATATTGTGAGTGTGAGTATACAGTATATATGTGAGTGTGAGTATACAGTATATATGTGAGTGTGAGTATACAGTATATATGTGAGTGTAGTATACAGTATATATAATGTGAGTGTGAGTATACAGTATATATGTGAGTGTGAGTTATACAGTATATAATGTGAGTGTGAGTATACAGTATATATGTGAGTGTGAGTATACAGTATATATGTGAGTGTGAGTATACAGTATATATGTGAGTGTGAGTATACAGGTATATATGTGAGTGTGAGTATACAGTATATATATGTGAGTGTGAGTATAACAGTATATATGTGAGTGTGAGTATACAGTATATATGTGAGTGTGAGTATACAGTATATATATATATTGGAGTGTGGAGTATACAGTTATATATATGTGAGTGTGAGTATACAGTATATATATGTGAGTGTGAGTATACAGTATATATGTGAGTGTGAGTATACAGTATATATATGTGAGTGTGAGTATACAGTATATATATGTGAGTGTGAGTATACAGTATATATGTGAGTGTGAGTATACAGTATATATGTGAGTGTGAGTGTGAGTATACAGTATATATGTGAGTGTGAGTATACAGTATATATGTGAGTGTGAGTATACAGTATATATGTGAGTGTGAGTATACAGTATATATGTGAGTGTGAGTATACAGTATATATAATGTGAGTGTGAGTATACAGTATATATGTGAGTGTGAGTGTGAGTATACAGTATATATGTGAGTGTGAGTATACAGTATATATGTGAGTGTGAGTATACAGTATATATGTGAGTGTGAGTATACAGTATATATATGTGAGTGTGAGTATACAGTATATATGTGAGTGTGAGTATACAGTATATATGTGAGTGTGAGTGTGAGTATACAGTATATATGTGAGTGTGAGTATACAGTATATATGTGAGTGTGAGTATACAGTATATATGTGAGTGTGAGTATACAGTATATATGTGAGTGTGAGTATACAGTATATATAATGTGAGTGTGAGTATACAGTATATATGTGAGTGTGAGTATACAGTATATATGTGAGTGTGAGTATACAGTATATATGTGAGTATGAGTATACAGTATATATGTGAGTGTGAGTATACAGTATATATATAATGTGAGTGTGAGTATACAGTATATATGTGAGTGTGAGTATACAGTATATATGTGAGTGTGAGTGTGAGTATACAGTATATATGTGAGTGTGAGTATACAGTATATATGTGAGTGTGAGTATACAGTATATATGTGAGTGTGAGTATACAGTATATATGTGAGTGTGAGTATACAGTATATATAATGTGAGTGTGAGTATACAGTATATATGTGAGTGTGAGTATACAGTATATATGTGAGTGTGAGTATACAGTATATATGTGAGTATGAGTATACAGTATATATGTGAGTGTGAGTATACAGTATATATGTGAGTGTGAGTATACAGTATATATGTGAGTGTGAGTATACAGTATATATATGTGAGTGTGAGTATACAGTATATATGTGAGTGTGAGTATACAGTATATATAATGTGAGTGTGAGTATACAGTATATATGTGAGTGTGAGTATACAGTATATATATGTGAGTGTGAGTATACAGTATATATAATGTGAGTGTGAGTATACAGTATATATATGTGAGTGTGAGTATACAGTATATATGTGAGTGTGAGTATACAGTATATATGTGAGTGTGAGTATACAGTATATATGTGAGTGTGAGTATACAGTATATATGTGAGTGTGAGTATACAGTATATATGTGAGTGTGAGTATACAGTATATATATATGTGAGTGTGAGTATACAGTATATATAATGTGAGTGTGAGTATACAGTATATATATGTGAGTGTGAGTATACAGTATATATGTGAGTGTGAGTATACAGTATATATGTGAGTGTGAGTATACAGTATATATATGTGAGTGTGAGTATACAGTATATATGTGAGTGTGAGTATACAGTATATATATAATGTGAGTGTGAGTATACAGTATATATGTGAGTGTGAGTATACAGTATATATGTGAGTGTGAGTATACAGTATATATGTGAGTGTGAGTATTTGAGTTAGTACCAGTAATATATGTGAGATAGTGACGTATCAGTATATATGTGAGTGTGAGTATACAGTATATTACTGTGGAGTTGTGGAGTATAACAGTACTATATATGTGAGTGTAGAGCTATACAGTATATATGTGAGTGTGAGTATACAGTATATACTAATGTGAGTGTGAGTTACAGTATATATGTGAGTGTGAGTATACGAGTATATATATGTTGGAGTGTGAGTATTACAGTATTATATAAGTGAGTGTAGTATAGCAGTATATATATGTGAGTGGTTGAGTATACAGTACTATATGTGAGTGTTGAAGTATACAGTAATATTATGTGAGTGTAGTTACAGATATATATGTGTGAGTGTGAGTATAACAAGTATATATGTGAGTGTGAGTTATACGAGTATATATGTGAGTGTTTGTGAGTATACAGGTATATTATATGTGAGTGTGAGTATACAGTATATATAATGTGAGTGTGAGTCATACAGTTATATATATGTGAGTGTGATATACAGTATTGATGTGAGGTGAGTATACAGTATATATGTGAGTGTGAGTTATACAGTATATAATGTGAGCTGTGAGTATACAGTATATATGTGAAGTGTGAGTAACAGGTATTATAGTAATGTGAGTTGTGAGTATACAGTAATATGTGAGTGTGAGTATACCAACTATGATATGTGAGTGTGAGTATACAGTATATAATGTGAGTGTGAGTAATACAGTATATATGTTTGAGTGTGAGTAGTTACGAGTATATATGTGAAGTTGTGAGTATACTAGTATATATGTGAGTGGAGTTAGTACAGTATATATGTGAGTGTGAGTATACAGTATATATGTGAGTTGTGAGTATACAGTAGTATATAAGGTGAGGTGAGTATTACAGTACTATATATGCTGAGTGTGAGTATACGAGTATATATGTGAGTGGTGAGTAGTACATATATATGTGAGTATTGCAGCTATACAGTATATATAGTGAGTGTGGGAGTTATACAGATAATATGTGATTGTGAGTATACAGTGTTTGTGTTTGAGCTATGATTGAGTGTGGTATACAGTATATTTAATGTGAGTGTAGTATACAGTTATATTAATGTGAGCTGTGAGATACAGTATATATGTGAGTGTGATTACATATATATGTGAGTGTGAGTATACAGTATATATGTTGAGTTGAGTATACAGTATATATATATATGTGACGTGTGAGTATACAGTATACTATAATGGGCAGTGGAGTTAATACAGTATTATATGTGAGCTTGTGAGTATACAGTATATATGTGAGTGTGGTATCACAGTATATATGTGAGTTGTATACAGTTATTATGTGAGTGTGGAGTATACAGGTATATATATGTGGATTGTGAGTATACAGTAATTATGTGAGTGTGAGTATAAGTATATATGTGAGTGTAGATACATTAATGTGAGTGTGAGTCATACAAGTCTATATGTGAGTGTGAGTATTACAGATATATAATGTGATGTGAGTATACAGTATATATAATTGTGAGTGTGATTATACAGTATATATATGTGGTGTGAGTATACAGTTTATATGTGAGTGTGAGTATACAGTTATATATAATGTGAGTGTGAGTATACAGTATATATAAGTGAGTGTGAGTCATACAGTATTGATATGTGGCGTGGTATACAGTATATATGTGAGTGTGAGTATTACAGTATATTATAGGAGTGTGAGTATACAGTATATGATGTGAGTGTGAGTATACAGTATACTTATGTGAGTGTGAGTATACAGTATATATGTGAGTTGAGTAACAGTATATCTGTGCAGTATACAGTATATATGGTGAGTGTGGTATACAGAATATATGTGAGTGGCAGTATACAGATAGATATTTGAGTGTGAGATATACAGCTATATATGTGAGTGTGAGTATACAGTATATTATGTGGCGTGTGAGGTTATACGAGTATATATAATGGAGGTGTGAGTATACAGTATAGTATAATGTGAGTGTGAGTATACAGTATATATGTGAGTGTGAGTTACGTACAGTATATATGTGAGTATGAGTAGTACAGTAGTATATGTGAGTGTGAGTATACAGTATATATGTGAGTGTGAGTATACAGTATATATGTGAGTTGAGTATACGAGTATATATGTGAGTGTGAGTATACAGTAATATATGTGAGTGTGATATACAGTATATTATATGTGGTGTGAGTATACGTATATATGTGAGTTGGTTATTACAGTATATATATGTGAAGTTGAGATGACAGTATATATAATGGAGTGTAGTATACAGTTATATATGTGAGTTTGTATGTATACAGTATATATGTGAGTGTGAGTATACAGTATTATGTGAGTGTGAGTATTTACAGTATATATATATATTGTGAGTGTGAGTATACCGTATTAATATAATGTAGAGTGTGAGATATACAGTTCTATATGTGAGTGTGGTATCGAGTATATATGTGAGTGTGATATACAGTATATATGTGGTGTGAGTATTACGTACAATATGTGAGTTGTGAGTATACAGTAATATTTGTGGTGTGAGTATACAGTATATATATAATGTGAGTGTGAGTATCAGCTATATATGTGAGTAGTGCAGTATACAGATATATATGTGAGTGTGAGTAGTTACAGTATATATGTGATGTTGAGTATACAGTATATATGTGAGTGTGAGTATACCAGTATATATGTGAGGGTGAGTATAATCAGTATATATGTGAGTGTGAGATATACAGTATATATTGAGTGTGAGTATAACAGTATATATGTGGCGTGAGTATAAGTATATATGTGAGCTGAGTGATACAGTATATATGTGAGTGTGAGTATACAGTATATTATGTGAGTGTGAGTATACAGTTATATTGTGAGTATACAGCTATTATGTGGATGTGAGTATTACCGGTATATATGTGAGTGGAGTTACAGTATATATATGTGAGTGTGAGTATAACAGTATATATATCTTGTGAGTGTGAGTTATACAGTATATATTGGGTAGTATACCGTATATATGTGAGTGTGAGATATAAGTATATATGTGAGTGTGAGCCTATACAAGGTAATATATGTGAAGTGTGAGTATACCAGTATATTATGTGCGTGTGAGTATACCAGTACTATATAATGTGAAGTGTGGAGTATACAAGTACTACTATAATGTGACGTGATGAGTAACTACCAGTATGATAATGTGAGTGTGAGGTATACAGCTACTATAATCGTGAGCTGATCGAAGTTATACAGTATATATAATTCGAGTGTGACGTAACAGTATATAAATGGTGAGTGTGAGTATACAGTATTATATGTTGAGTGTGGAGTATACAGCTTATATATGTTGCAGTGTGGAGCTATACAGTATATTGTGAGTGTGAGTATACCGTATATATGTGAGTGGAGGTATACAGTAAATATAGTGAGTGTGCGTATACAGTTCCTATATTATGTGAGTCGTGAGTACACCAGATATATATGGGAGTGTTATACAGTATATATGTGAGTGTGAGTATACAGTATATATGTGAGTGTGAGTATACAGTATATATGTGAGTGTGAGTATACAGTATATATAATGTGAGTGTGAGTATACAGTATATATAATGTGAGTGTGAGTATACAGTATATATATGTGAGTGTGAGTATACAGTATATATGTGAGTGTGAGTATACAGTATATATAATGTGAGTGTGAGTATACAGTATATATAATGTGAGTGTGAGTATACAGTATATATATGTGAGTGTGAGTATACAGTATATATGTGAGTGTGAGTATACAGTATATATGTGAGTGTGAGTATACAGTATATATGTGAGTGTGAGTATACAGTATATATGTGAGTGTGAGTATACAGTATATATGTGAGTGTGAGTATACAGTATATATGTGAGTGTGAGTATACAGTATATATGTGAGTGTGAGTATACAGTATATATAATGTGAGTGTGAGTATACAGTATATATGTGAGTGTGAGTGTGAGTGCTGACAGAAGAGACAGATAAGAAGAGTAAATATAAAGTCAGTCCCACTGTCCCATTTGTATTTACTGTAGGGAAGTGTCTCCTCCTTCCCATTTATTCCTCTTTGTCTCTTTATGTGACTGGGGGTCTCACACGTGCCCATAACCCTGAGACATGGGGGGACAGACGTGGGGGTATCGGGGTTACTAGTTGTACTCATGATATTATTCCTCTTCTGTCTGTAGCTCTCTGTATAACATGGAGCAGAACTTGTTGTTCCTGGATGGACTGGGTGAGCACTCGATTCTCTCCTTTACTTAAAGGAGAAGGAAAGGTTAAAAGTAAGTGAGGTTTATCAGAAAGGTCTATATAAATATACCAGTAACCCCTCAAAGTAATGCTGCTCTGAGTCCTCTGTCAAACAGCACATTTCTTTCCTTCTATTGTGTACTCATGGGCTTCTGTATCAGACTGTTTTCAGCTTAAACCTCATTGCCCTGGGCAAGAGCATGCTCAGTTTGCTCCTCTCCCCCCCTCCCTTCTCTACTGTAATCTGAGCCCAGAGCAGGGAGAGACTCAGGCAGGAAGTGATGTCACACCAAGCTAATATGGCAGCTTCTATCCTAAACAAACAGCTTCCAGAGCTGTTTACTCAGGTATGGTAAAGCATTCTTCAGAATAAATATAGCATTCTAGCTTGCACTATTGCAGCTAATCTATTGCCAATAAAATGCCTCTGTAGCTTTCCTTCTCCTTTAATAACCTTCCTACACTGGCCTCCATATACACCTATGGCACCTGGTACCCACAATGCTCCACATCTGGGGTTTTCCAGATAATGGATCTTTCTGTAATTTGGATCTTCATATCTTAAGTCTATTACAAAATCATACAAGTATTAAATAAAGCCAATAGGCTGGTTTTGCCTCCAATAAGGATTAATTATATCTTAGTTGGGATCAAGTACAAGCGACTGTTTTATTATTACACAGAAAAAGGGAAATCAGTGAAAATCTGGATTATTTGAATCAAATGGAGTGTATAGGACACGGCCTTCCTGTAATTTGGTGCTTTCTGGATAACAGGTTTCTGTATAATGGATCCTGTCCTGTATTCCTGCCTAATCCCGTGTGCCCCTCTAATCACTGATAAAGACACACATGTGGGGCACAATGATAAGCCCGTGCCTGGGGGCAGCACATTTACCCCATTGTGTTATTAACAGGCAACTAGCCGTCTGGCCCAGAGATCTCACTGGAGAGAGAAGTGAGGGAGGAGATGGGAGACGGCAGCCAGGGGATAAAGTGTGAGCTTGATGTTCCAGACACAACAACTGGTGAGTGTTATACTGTGTGAGGAGGATGGAAGGCTCATTGTCTTATAGTTGAGATTTAATAATTATGTCTTCCTGCCCTTCTCTTATTTCCCCATAGCCTTCCAGTTGTGTTGTTATCTACAGACCCAAGCCTGTACCTGATACTTGATACCAGTTATAGGAGGGGTTCATTGTTTCCAGCCACACACAATGTATTCAGGCCCTTCCAATGGACCCAGTCAGACTCCCCATGATTTCCCGTGTACTGCCCATGTACTGCCCGTGTACTGCCCGTGTACTGCCCGTGTACTGCCCGTGTAGTGCCCGTGTGCTGCCCATGTGGAAGAATCAGAGAGGTGCTATCCTCAATATTCTAATAGAAATATGAGCCAAATGTTCTTTTGTCCAGAAGGACTGGCGCCATATAACCCAGAGGAGTTTGGAGAGGGCCTCAGACACTTACTTATTACATTGAAGTAGAAGCAGTGGGTAGAGGGGCACTAAGGTGACCCCATGTAGTAATGATATGGGGGCTGGCCCAATACCCGCGGGTCGGGCAGTTTCAGGCCGACCTCACACCCTCATTGTCGAGCTCTTCCATCTGCTCTCCCCCGCCATTACTTTATACTGCCGACTTCAGGCTTCCAGTTTTATAGTGGCACGCCTGCTCGCCCCGGGTGGAGGAAGGAAAGTCGGGTGGAGGGAGGGCGGTTTCGGGTCGAGTACCATGTTGGGTCAGGGATACCAGGGAACTCTGCTTTATTTGCTGCTCTATTTCCCATCTGCCAGGTTATGAGATCTTCCACTTGGACCATTTATATTCTGCTCTTGAGACTGAAATGAACAGTACTTGGGGGGTACCTATCCATGGGGTGTCAGGATTAATGAGGAGGAGATGCCCCAGGGCAAGTGCAGAAAATGAGAATATGTTCATTCATTTCTCTGTGCGTCTAAGACTAAGGGTGTCTTTGCACCAGGTTCCTCAGATGTCCCCCCAACCATTATAGTGAAGATTGAAGCAGATGGGGAGTCGTATCAGTGGTCCCCAAAACTGAACGGGGAGCGAGAGGCGGCTGCCATGCCAGGTAAGTGCAAGTGTTAGTGTTGGGTTATAGGGACATGAACCTCTCTGAGCCCCAGGGGCTTGTGCTGGTCACAGTGCCAGATGGGACTAGTCCCCACAAAAAAACATGTTTTCCAAAAAGTTCCGGAGCCCCAGAAAGCAAACGCACCATGTTCACTGAATCAACGGAAAGGCCAACAGTAATGTGACTTCAGCTGCCCATACACGGCCTGATTATAGGGGCCAACTTGGTTCTATGTATCTGCATTGGCCCATTTCACCATGTGATCATTGGTCTGGGGGCCACACAATTGGATCAGTACAGTTTCACCCTCCATGTGGCCTGAAGATGGGTTTAAGTTTAACCATGTGACTTGAGAACAATAACGTTGTATAGAGATCGCTGAAACAAGCACAGCTGCAGAGGAGGGGGGGCACCAGTCTAAGGGGTTACGTATCATTGTGTTGTTGTACATAGATGTGTCTTAAATTCAGCACTTGGACTTTGCATTGATATATTCGGGTTATCAGGAACACTGATCTCACAACTCTCTGGTCTGTATCTGGGCAGCTCTGTTGGACGGAGACAAATCACAAAGGTTCATTAGTCCAGTGTGCAGAACCCATTAACTCTGAGAATATTAATACATTAGTGAGGTCTTTCTGCCCAGTTCTCTGAGGTGCAATTTTTACTCAAAGTGTATAATCTATCTATGAGAGAAACTATTTTGGGGTACGATTGTAGGAGCACCACATCACCATTCTCTGTACAATAGCCGGCTTATTGTGGTGCATCTGGCACGGGGCTGCAGAGAGAGGCTCCAAGAACAGAAGATGATGTTAATGTGGTGCCCGTACAGATGTACCCCAGTGTACCCCAGGATTGTGCATTTCCTCACAAATGAGAGCACTGTCCTGGGGTGCTGGGGGTTATTATCACTGGAGGTGCCTAACATTTTTCTCAGTGATTATGTCTTTCCTTCTCCTTTAAGCCTTACTGACTGTTGAGAACCTTGTCATTAACCCTCAGAACATCTCCTTCACCATCTTCTCCACCAGCTCTCCGGCAACAGCAGCACTTGGCCACTGAGAATATGGAGACCTTCATGGATGAGTCCCAGGCCCAGCAGCAGGCGGAGCATGAGAGGCAGCGCAAGGCTCGTTTCTCCGAAGAGGAAAATGACGTTCTCATCAACAGTATTCTTCCTCATTATGATAAACTGTTTGGCAAACTGGCCGCACGGACCTCCACCGCAGTGAAGAACGCCCTGTGGAGGGAAATCGCTGCTGCCGTCAATGCCATCTCTGCCTACCCACGCTCACTGCAGAACTGTAAGAAACGATATGCCGACGTGAAGAGAAAAGTCAAGGAGAAGCTGTGCAAGATTGCCAAACACAGCTTGGCTACGGGCGACAGGGCGCCTCTCAGCATCTCCTTCTGGCCATACGAGCGCATCATGGAGAAGATTATCTCTGCTGAAGTAGTAGCCGGAGTCCCCGGTGCCACTGATTCTGGTAGAATGGCTGAGCCCAATGCTGCAGGTTGGTAATACTCTGTAAATAAAGGTGCTGGATATTGGGGTGGCGTTCGTGGGTAAGAAATGGGAGGGAACAGTAGGTATAGATGTGTAGGGTGTACAGCATAGGTGCATGGGATATATACTAGTGAGGGGTTAGGAACACTGCTATATGGGGGGGGCAGGTTACTGTACATGGGGATACAGGGGTGTTATGGTACATGAGAAATTAAATTATGGACGTGGTTATGTGGGGGTGAGGTTAGGGACATGGGGGTACAGTAGAACAAAGTTATGGTGCGTGGGTATAAGTCTATTCTATATAGGGATGAGGGAGAAGTTAAGATACACTGAGCTTTTAGGGATATATGGGGATAGTGGTGATTGAGGTTATAATGGGATAGAGGACATGTATATTGGGGGGTGTGGTTACCATACTGGGGACACAGGTGTGAGGTTAAATTGTGGTTATATGAGTGTTGAGGTACATCAGGATTTTGGGGGTGAAGTCTAAAACGAGGTTTGGGGTGCAGTAATAATCTGCATTTGTGGAAAGAAGAGAGTGAGAATGAAAGTGGTGGGAGCAGTATTGGTGAGAGCGGGGGGGAGTCCGTGGTGACCGAGGGGTGTCACATGAGTGCAGGAGGGCTTGCTGGGTGCACCCTGGGAAGTTAATACTACTTGGCCCATCAGCAACTTCCTCCCTGTCTGAGTGCAGTGTCAGGGCTCATGGGCTCGTGGGAGGAACGTGGTCATGTTGTGGCCTCTGTCGCTCCCTGACTTGTCGGCCTCAATGATGTGCAAGTCAGGAGACAGGAGGGGGGGGACACAGACCTGAGGCAATTCACCACTAGTTGTAGTTCACTGCATCTGACATCTCCCCCCCCCCCACCAGTTATTTGCATTGTGAGCGCACCCCCACAGACACACACAGGCAGCTCCATGACAACTGCCCTGATCCTAGAAGGCTCCGGAACACAATGGGCCAAAACTGAGACGTGCCCCTGGGCCCTGCTGGAGCATCTCACGCCCCCTTACTACTTTATAGGCATCTTTCTCCCAAAACATTTTATCAGAATATTGACTTATTGATCTTTAATCTCCCTTCATTGTTTTTGTACAACCCTTTCTTTCTCTTCTTTTTATACCCATTTCTAGCAACTTCTTTAGTGCAGGTAGATCAACTCAAAGGATAAATGTGCTTGCACCTTTAAGAAAAGCCTTTAAATGTTGCCTTTAAGGACATGTTTTGGGACAAAGCTGCGTATAAAGTTGTACTTATTGATAGTGTGGGGCAGTGCCAGTAGTAAGGGCATGAGGGGCTCTGTGCCAGTTTGCTGACTCTCCTATTGATGATAATAATAAGGTGGGAAAGTGCACATGGTTGTGACCCACAGCTGGAAATGGGGCAGGGAGGTCCTGCAGTGAAGTGGGGATAGAGTGTATAGACGTAGGACTAGAAGGCTCCAACGGATCCATTGAGAGCAGATATTGGGCTTCTGTGGTGCAAAGCTGCCATTTAATAGGAGGATATGGCTATGGATTAAACATAATGATGGCATTTCCATTGCATTAGGTCCATCAGATTTCGATGCTGGTTCTGAGTATTTCACTGATATCCAAGATGGAAGTGAATCAGCAAGATCTGAGATAGAAGATCCCCAGATGCCCATTCATCATTTCCCTGTGGACAAGGAGGACCACGGTATATCACACATGGAAGGGGGCCTCCCTCATCCTCAAGAAGAAACACAGATTGTTCAAGAGGAACCTTTAAGAGAGAGAAGGCCGAATGCATGTAGAGTTGATCCAAGCCAAAGGTCCAGAGAGCTGTGGAGCACTAGACATCATCATTCCGTGAGAGATCACACGACTCTTATCTATGCTGAGCAAAGTCATTTCCGACGGACCATGGCAAAGAAGTTAGACATCCTGAATAACAATGTGAAGGCACTAAACAAGAACGTTAAGGCTTTCCAGCATTCCTTCAACCAAAGCATCATGGCCTTGTCTCAGTCTATGCAACAGCAGAACTCCATCTTTGAGAAGCTCTCCTCCAACCTGCTCCTGATGGCCCAACAACAGCAGCAACACAATCAACTATGCACCACTGCCATAAAGCAACTATTCCAGATCTTTCCATCATCCAGAGACTCCGTGCCACTGTCCATGCCCAATGAGATGCCTAGTGATGCCACTAGTGAAATGGAGACACTAAAAGACCTGCCAGCTCAGAAAGAACCTTGTGCACATGAGGTCACAGGCCCTAGGAGGCCTTCAAGTCCATCAGGAGAAGCACCCAAGAGAAGGCGCCATTAAGACTTGGAGACGTTATCATATGTAGCACTCAACAACTAACTAGTTATACCTAAGCACTAACCAGCTCTGGTTTTAGAGAGATAAACCTCATATTTTATAAAGAAAGTGGATTTTTTTTCCATTTGGGAAAATTTTCTTTTCAGTTGACTAAATCTTTTGGTGTATTGTCTGTATGTGATGCAGGCAGGGCTTGTAGGGTCCACCAGAGTCTCCCCCACATCCAGGCTCTTCTCACAGTCATTAGATGTACAACATGATACAGGGGCTGGATGTTCCATGTCTGGATGGTGCAAACTAGTGATGTGAGGGGTGACCCGAAACCTTCTGTGACCTGAGGGCTGAGCAGCACTGGGCCAGACTGGGGAATTATAGTCCTCCAACAGTTCTGCAGAGGAGCACCCAGAAGTAACACACAGAGTAACTCGACATGGGTCTGCTGTGGGTCCTACTATGGCAACATGTTGTGGGGGGGAGTTTTTCCTGAACCCACAAATGACTAGTGGAAACATCTGATCATCTTGTCCTACAGGGGGGCACCCTGAGCTGATTAAGTGTTGTATCATTAATAAAGTATTCTGCTAATTATCCCGGCCCAAATCAGGCCTCACCCACTGACTGACTTGTGATACTGAGTGTCTCCACTGCTTTACGTCTAATTGTTATTCCATTGGGGTAGACAGGGGTATGTTACTGCACATGCCAAATAGTGACTCCCCTCATGTCTCTAACATCAGCTGAGCTCTAACATAAGGGGCGGCACCTTCTCTATACACAACTGTCAGTTTATGAAGTGACTTGTAGCAGTTCCCTAAGTTGTACATGAGCAGCCATTGCACTTACTGGAGATAACTGCTGCCCTGACCCCCCCCTCCCCCCACACTATATTATATCAGGGGGGCACCCTGGGGGAGGAGCCACTAGTGGGTGGGAGGGGCACCCTGGGGGAGGAGCCACTAGTGGGTGGGAGGGGCACCCGGGGGAGGAGCCACTAGTGGGTGGGAGGGGCACCCTGGGGGAGGAGCCACTAGTGGGTGGGAGGGGCACCCTGGGGGAGGAGCCACTAGTGGGTGGGAGGGGCACCCTGGGGGAGGAGCCACTAGTGGGTGGGAGGGGCACCCTGGGGGAGGAGCCACTAGTGGGTGGGAGGGTGTCAGAAGCTCAGTGGGAATTCAGTGACGTCACCTCCAGCAATGACATGAGATCCCCTGTGGGAGGGGATTTGCAGTCTGATGTCTGGGACACGCCCACTGGCTGCTGATTGCTGCAGCTGGGAGAGAGGCGGGCTGGTCGCTGATTGGTCGCTACGGGGCAGAGGGAATGGGCGTTTGTACAAGTAATTACAATGAATCAGCCAGAGGAGTTGAGGTCCGTTCCATTCGGCGAGGGCAGAACTACATTTCCCAGAATGCATCAGAGCCGACTCACTGCAACTCTGACTGGAACTGACATTCCGACCTCTCCGGCACTCGCTTCCCTCTAATCTCGCGAGAACACATTTGTCACGTTCGGCTTCGCTGTCCGGAAAGAGCCGAGAGACTGATCGGTAGCGTCGGGCGGTCAGACCGTGTGAGGCGGAATGAGGAGCGAGTGGCGGGACTTCTGGGAGCCCAATGTTACTGACTGTGTCACTGGCAGGTACTGGGACCCACTGGGACCATTTGTCTCCTGCTTCGCTTTCTCTCTGCCCCTCTCACATATTGTACATCACTGACGGCTTCCCTAAAGCTCAGAGACCTCACACATCTCATGGGACTGTCCTATCCTTATACACTGTAGCCTTCCTCCTGTAGTGGAGCCGGAGTACAAGCAGAGAGGCCACTGATTGGCCAGTTACGCTGTCATGGTTACAGTTCAGCCCCACACACGGGCTCTCCTTATAGCCAATGACTTGGGGTTGAGCAGCTGTGATTGGACAAAGGACTGGGGGATCCCTGAGAGCAGAGAAGGGCCCCTGTGTAACTCACTGGCCTCTGGCTCAGTTACTACTGTTACTACTGTTACTACTGTTACTACTGTTACTACTGCTCATACTGTTACTATCCCCTTGTCTGTGCGAGTATTGACCTTATACAGCTCATCCCTCGTATCCCCCCAACACTGTATGGATGTGAGTGCAAGCTTCTCGTGTGACTGAGTGTCAGCTCTTGAGCGATGACTATTACACTTATCACATGAGCACAACATGGGCTTCTGGTTTTACAAGAGTCATGTGACAGAAGTAAATACAGAGAGAGGGAACAATGTACCATGTGCTGAGATACAAAGGGGAAGGAGGCCCTGGCCCATAGAGCTTGCAATCTCACCTGGTTCATACAGTGTATGTTTTGTGGCTTTGCAGAAAGAACAAGACTCCGTTGGGCGCCATGTGATGCCACGGGGATTGGGACGGTGCCCAACACTATGAAACTCTGGTGATGAGGCAACTGAGGAGCTGGTAAGTTCTGTCCCTAATGGCCTCACTGTAGCCACATAATGACATATACTAGCCAATCCCATGCCACTCCCCCGCACCGCTCATTCTGACACCCCAAACTGTGCCCAGATATCACCCCCTCACAGTCACTATGTGCCCCCTCAGAAGTGCTTCTGTGCCCAGGTCATGTGACAGCTGCTACTTGCCATTGGGGGCTAGTGTGGCCAATAGAGATGGGGTGCAGCTGAGAAGCAGAGCGAGTGTTTCCCAGACTGTGCGACCCCTCAGCCCAACGCTGACACTGGCTGGGCATAAACTGAACTATAAATCCACATTGGTGGCACTTTGCCATAGTCACAGCGATGTGTAAATTCTCCCTCCTGGGGGGGCTCAGAGGTCTCCCCTTTCTCATTCATAAGAATATATATATACATATATATACACACACACACACATATATATATATATTGTTCCATACACAGTGTGACTTATCCATTCACAAACAGACCCCCATTCTCTGCAGCTCCCCCCTTACCACTCGGCGCTGGAACATGAGGGGCCTGGACCCTCCCTATTGTCTCCCCTCCTCCCTCTCTGCTCTTATTTCTGTCCTCCATGTTCAGTGTGGGCCCCACTCCTCCCAGGGGGGCTCCATACACTCTCCAGTCTCCCACTCTCCCAGGGGGGCTCCATACACTCTCCAGTCTCCCACTCTCCCAGGGGGGCTCCATACACTCTCCAGTCTCCCACTCTCCCAGGGGGGCTCCATACACTGTCAGGTCTGTGTCCCCCCTTTTTCTACATACCCCCCAACTGACTGAGCTAATGTCACACATGGGAGGAGGGATATTTCCCCTTTAATATCACACAGTATTGGGGTTCCTACATGTTACACCTGTGAGTCCCAATAAGAATATTATCTCCATGGCGAGTACTTGGTACCATTTGTGTGGGGGAGACAACTGGGCCATGTGGGGGGTCCCCCAGCAGATCCCGCCTCGTTCCTGACAACAAGAAATCTATTTACTATTAATTCCTCCATTAAATCCACCATCAGTCTCTTTCCATCAGCAACTGGTTCCTTTGTTTCCGCTCTGCAGGGAATTGTGGGAGATCCGACATTTTCTTGCTCTGCAGATAATGATGATGATGATGATGGGTATTTGCGGTGCTTTGGGGCGAGTGCCACCCCCATATTTGCTTTAGAGACTCAGTGGAACATTTCTCAAAGGCCAATCATGGAAGAGCTGATGTTTGGGCAGCCTGACCCAGGTGAGAACCATAATGCCACCCTTTCCATCCTTTCTATTCATTGTGCCCAGATGGCACCTTTAGGGGCACAATCCTAAGCCTTGCTGGCCACTTTTTGTACTTTTATTGCCCAACGGCATATTGTGGCTTTTCATTTTTCCTGGGGGGCAGTATGCTGTACCCTACAAAACTTGATTCATTAACACATTCCTAAAGCACTGTTTCACATGCGGCCCCTGGAGAAACCCCCAAAATATAAACCCCAGGGGTGCACTGAGCAATATATCCTTTCTACTCCTTCAGAAACCCACTGCATGTTTTATGTGTCTCAAACTGCCCCAGTTCTTCAGGGACCCCTGGAAATTATATATTTTTGAAAAGTGCCCATTCTGTGTAAGTATTTGCATTTGGGGTTCCTACAGGCCACATACCACAGTAGAACCTCAATTCTTCCTGGGACATAAAAATGGGGTTCTACTGTGGTATGTGGCCTGTAGGAACCCCAAATGCAAATAGTGTGTAGGCCAAACAAAGCCCTCTGCCCCAACCCTACAAAGACCCCTAAAAACCTACATTGTGACCAATGCAACAGAATTTGTCGTCCAGCAGCGAGATTAGTGGCCAGGATAGCTGATCCGATAGTCACACTGGGAAATTAACAGTTTTGGGGAAAAGACAAAATGGAAAATTAATAAAAGTGTGTAAGTGTTCTTGTGTTTGGGAGCTCATTGGAGGTCACCAAGTACCAGACATGTGGTTACAGTGTGTCTGATGTTCTCCCCCTCCCTGACAAGATCCACCAAAAACAAATGACCAAGGTGGGTTGAAACCAGATAGATCTCCTAATGGCTCCTCTGGAGTTCTGTTTGGCTGCCACCGTGCCCCCCTATATGCCCAAACTCCGTGCAATTTAGTCTTCTCTGACTGGCTGAGTAAAACCAGCTGAGGGGGCAGCACTGCTGAGGTCCCACATAGAGATATTGTCCCAACACCATGTTCAGCCATAACAAGCTGAAGAAGTCCTGCTAGAAAACCACTTGCACTGTTTCAGGTTTTCTCTGTTTTAGGCACAATCTTCCTTATCTACTAATTGTACAAGATTTATATTTCTAATATTTCTCCTGCCCCCCCAAGCTCCCCTTGCTGTTCCTTAATCTGGTGTCTTTTCCCCGTCCCCAGAGTGTGGGCCCCCTGACATGAGAGGTGACCATGAAGCAGAAGACAGGACACACATGAGTGATCAGCTGCAACTTCAAGCTCCACGGCGACGGAACCGCAGGGTGAGATGTGACCCAGTGAAGGTGCCGACGGTTGTTTCTTTGGAGATGCCGAGCATCAGGAGCGCAGTGCAGCACCTTCTAAACAAGCAAGAGAGAACGTTGATGAACTTGGGGCTCCTGGCAGTGAATGAGGACAATGCTGACTCAACCATGGAGTCAAACTCGTATATTTGTGTTGAGTGTGGGCAGTGCTTCTTGTATGAAAAGGCCTGCGTAGAGCATCGGAAACATCACAAACCCTTCATTGTGGAAGCTGGCGCCATGGGCACGATGGGTAGTGCCACCAAGATGGGCAGTTTGGATCAGAAGAGAACCGGGCAGGAGTTGATGTGTTCAGATTGCGGCAAAACCTTTATTGGGAAGTCGAATCTTATCGTTCACCAGAGGACACACACGGGGGAGAAGCCTTACGGTTGCATCTTCTGTGGCAAACACTTTGGGAGAAGCTCGGTCCTTAGGAAGCACGAGAGGATTCACACGGGGGAGAAGCCATACACGTGTCTGTACTGCGGCAAAGGCTTCAGTCAGAACTCTGGGCTGAAGAACCATGAGAGAATTCACACAGGGGAGAAACCCTACGCCTGTGCCCAATGTGGGAGGTGCTTCAGCCAAAGTGCTGACCTCATGGTTCACTACAGAACCCACACGGGAGAGAAGCCCTTCATATGTGTAGAGTGCGGCAACAGCTTCATCCGCAGCTCCGATTTGGTCATTCACCAGAGGACTCACTCCGGCATTAAACCCTTCACTTGCACCGAGTGCGGCAAGAGCTTCAGCCAGAGGTCCCAGATCATTCGTCATCGGAGAACCCACACGGGGGAGCGGCCATTTACCTGCGACGTCTGCATGAAGAGCTTCATCCTCAGCTCAGAACTCAAGAAGCATCACCGGGTCCATACGGGGGAGAAGCCCTATAAGTGCAAGGAGTGCGGCAAGTCTTTCCGCCACTGCTCCAACATGAGTCGCCACCAGAAGATGCACGTGGACATTCTGGCAATGTGAAGGCACATACGGAGACTTGAGCCCAAGACTCTTATATTGGCCCCTGCACTGCTGCACATTTCCCCTTATTCTTATGGGAGGGGCAATAAAGGTTCACATGGCAGTTAATAAGCTGCAACACACCCTCTAGAACCCTCTAGAACCCAGTGCAGAACATAAGCTTGGCCCCATACTGGGCTCTCTGGCTATGGATCACTATGGAGATGATTTCTGGGCCTTTCAGACTAAATGCACTGCTTCAGGCATATTGATTTGTATCCACATTTAGTAGCACTTACATTTACTCCATGAGCTTCTCCCTGTCCAAGAACCTCGGTCTCCCGTAACCTACAGCCGTACATAGAATTGCCCTGGGCCCTCAGCTCACGTAGAGAGAGAAGAAAGCACACGCTTCTACTCACATCCATTCAACTCGCATCAACCTGCTGTATTGTGCTCTGTCCATATATCCACAGCGAGGCACCTATATCAGCACCTATATCAGCACCCATATCAGCACCCACTGCTCTACTCTCTCCAATATATTCACCTTTTAACTGAATGAAGCCACAGTTTTATTATTATCTTCTACATAACCCTATGGTCACCTCATTCCCTTCCTCCCACAATGCCTTTCTGTATCCACATCCAGGATTCTCCAGTCCAGATGCATTGGCTTGTACCTCTCAGCTGGGGTTTGTTTATAGGGAGGTCCATTGAATGAAGCCGAGGAATATTCATTGATGGGGTTCTGCTCACTCTCCCCTCTGTGCTGGAAAGGGGAGCCCCAAGGCCCAATGTAAGGGACCTGCCCCCCTCAGCTGAGACATTGCCCACCAGTGCTATTATTATGTCAGCCCTAAATGTTATTAAACGGGGCATTTTGGCACCTCTGGGTGGGGGATCTTCTCCCACTGCAGGAGCTTCTGCTTGACTCTCAGTGGCCCCTCAATGTGACACATATGGCCATGGTTTTTGGCAGGTCCCCCATTAGGAGGCGTGTTCTGATCCAATTGCAGAACAAAATAAAACCCCTGACCCTGCCCCCAAACTCACCAAGTATGGGCTCCTGTAAGCAGCTGAGTGAGGATGTGCCAATGAAGGTGGTTACAACGCAGGGGGCGGGGCCTATGTGCGGAATGCACAAAGAAATGGCAGCTAGGGGGCAGTGTGGGCTCATAACAATAGAGTTCCCTTAGCTGCATCCAGACAAGCCGGGGCCTCTGGGAAACAAGTGCAGTGGGACTGGCGCAAGGAGAACTACTAAAGGTTTCGCCCCCTGACTTACACATCATTGTAGTGTTACTCACTTCTGGCACAAGGACATTGCCAATTAGGAGGAACCTGAGAGAGAGTGGGAACAATTCCTACAGTACAGATAGTCAGACTCTGTCAGCCAGAAACAAAATACCCAGCACTACTATTCACTTACACAATGTGCTGTGTTACTGCTCACTTATACAGTGTGGGCTGTTCTATTGACTTCACCTTTAATTACACAGAGTTACATTGACTCACACTGTGCGGCACTACTATTCACTTACACAGAGTTACAGTGAGTGACACGGGGTGCAGCACTACTATGAGGGAATATTGGGGAATACTGGAAGGGATCTCAGCTGGAAGTTCTCCATGGGGTTTGCCCAGTAGTTCAGGTATGTGTGGCCGTCCTGCTTGGTGAACAAGTGGTTGGGCGCAGCCAATGGGAATCTGTACAAGGGGTTCCTTATGGTGGGTATTTGCACCCCCAGTCTGTACTGGACCCCCAAGCAGAACAATATGGCCGCCCCAATACAGAGCCATTAGGTTCCCACTAAATAGACTGTGGGGCCAGAGAGCCGTGGGGGCCGGCCAGTACCTCTGTAGCCACTCTCAGTGCAGCCGAACCACGGCTCATGGTCCATGGACTTCAATTCTGATTTTGGATAAAGATGGGACACAGAGGGTCTCCCACATATCAAATACATTTGGGGGATCTCAGTTCAGTCCATTGAACAAGCAGGTGATGTCAGAGTGGGTGAAGCCATCAGAAATTGTATTCACTCCTCTGGGGCAGAGACACTTAGCAACCCCTCCAGGACTTGGGGGGAAAACAAATAACCGTCTCTTTCACCAACTCAACTGCCAGTCTGTCACTGTCACCCTAAACTCCCTGTTCTACAGGGGCAGACTTTTTTATACCCCAAAACCGTAAGTGTGCGGCACAGGTAAGTAGTCATTTGGTTCTGACCCATGTTCTCAGGACTGAGCAGAGTCTTGGGCTCGAGTCTGATGGAGAGACAGGTTTAGTCTGACATAAAAAGTCCTGGTTAACGGGGAAACAAATGAGAACAGAAATCGGCTACAAAGCCTGAGCCTAATGTTTCAGTTTAGTCACCTCCCCCTGGTACAGAACCCATGCAATGCAGATGCCCATTAGCTGCTCATTAGATGTTCATTAGCTGCTCATTAGATGCCCATCTTGTCTGGCACTGCACATGCTCAGTGGGCTTGGGCTGCTGTTGGTGGAGGTTTGGGGGGTCTCATGGTGTATTGAGCACAAGGGGGGGGGCTGTTGGGGCTCATTTGCTAAGGGTATAATTGGGATTCCATAGTTGTGAATTGTTAGCACCAAAAGTTCAGTACAAAAACTCAAAGATCACCTGGGCACACCTGTGTACTAAGCTCCTCCCACCTTATTCGGAGCAGTAATGTTGGGGTGCAGTTATAGTGGTTCATTTGTGAGCAGCACTCGCATTAAATAAGGGTCCCTTTAGCTCAGTGCTATGTCCAGGGCATTTCCGAACTTAATCTGCCCCTGTGTGGCCCTCAAGGGCCGGGGCAACTGACAATGACATACAAAGCAGCTCAGAGTCCTACTGAAGTTCCATTGCTTTTATCCAATGGGACGGTATTATGAGTAAATGATCTGCCCTGCACAATGTATTGTATATGTTACACAAAATCATAGCCCTGTACAATCCCCACTACTCACACCCAGTATTTGCTCTGAGCAGCGCTGCAGAACCCACTGAGCATGTGCGAGCCTCAGGCTTTAGAAAGTGGGGGGGGTGTGCCTAATTCATTAACCCCTTCATCTGTTTCTTCATTACAACTGGCGTGGGAAAGTCATATTAAAGGAGATGCTCGGCAAGCGCTAGTGATTGCAGTCACTTACCTGCTGGGTCTGGAGCAGCGTTACCTGAGCCCCATCCCACCATTTTCTTTTGTTTCTGTTGTAGGAAGGGATGTGCAGCACAGAAACCTTGTGTAGAGACCCATAGTACTAATACCCCCATGCCAAGGTATCTCCATGTTTATTTGATAGGCCCAGAGGTCGATGACACACTTCCTGTCACACTTTTATATAGTGGTTGGAAAGGGGTGGGACTTGCTCTTTGGCCTCCATCTGTTGATGTGGGTGGATGCGCCTGGGCACAAGAACAGACCAGGATTTGTGGAAAGGCCACCAAGGCCCAGGCCTAGGGAGGCAGAATTTAGTGGGAGGCGTGCTGCTCAAACACACCCACATTTGTTCTGAAACAACGTGGCTCAACAGGAGATACAATCGTTTATTAGATTTCAAGATAGAGATACAACAGGGAGAGCAGTAAGTACTTAGTGTAGGGGAGATACAATAGGGGGAGCAGTAAGTATAGTAAGTACTCATTGTAGGGGAGATACAATAGGGGGAGCAGTAAGTATAGTAAGTACTCAGTGTAGGGGAGATACAATAGGGGGAGCAGTAAGTATAGTAAGTACTCAGTGTAGGGGAGATACAATAGGGGGAGCAGTAAGTAGTCAGTATAGGGACCAGTAAGTACTTGGGGGCAGTGTAGGGATCAGGGAGTAATAATGACCAGCAGAGAAAGTGGATGTGACTATAAACAAGAGAATGGCACTGACACATTCTGTAGGGTGGTATGTGTGGTAGAACCCACTTTATAGATGACAGTTTGCAGATGTTCCCCCACTTCCTGCTCCGTGTGGTTTTATCTCTGTTTATCTGATATGAGAGCGGCTTTGCCCCAATTCCTGCTTTAGGGGAACAGATACCAAGCCTTGTAGCCTCATAGTCTGAAATACCCCAATCTGCCAGAACCCCCACATTTCCTGTGCATCACCCCAAGTCTCTTCTACCACCTGTGCCATTGATTGTACCTACCTCCCTGCTAGAGGCAACTACACACAGTGAGTCACAATGGTCACTAGAGCAACTATCTGACTTTATTATGAGCCACATTATGAGCCTGTGTGTGTTATTCACTGCCTACACACTGACACACACTTACTGATGCACACTCACACACATTTACACACACACTAACACACTGACATTATACTTTAAATGAAACAGGGATTGTTTGTTCATATATTGCAATACATCACAGTCACCCCATATCTGGTCAGTCCTACACTCACACTCACCCCTGGTCTAACCAGTCTTATACTCAACGTTTATCTGTAAAATTATACATTTTACACAGGGACTTAGTTTTTCCTGCAATTCCCTTGTTTTTAAGGCTAAAAGGGTTTAAAATGGGAGGGCATTTTAGTAGCTAAAGGCACAAAATGTCCCTAAATCAGGTCAATGAGGCCTTCGGAGGGAACATAACCAGTTCTATAGTACCTTGTGTCCCAACACTATCAGATCAATATATAAAATTGTTGGACTAAGTCTTCCCAAGTAAACAATCATATTTTGTCACTAAAAGCCCTGAGAGAGCAAATTGCTTCTGTGGATCAGTGAATCCTGAAGTGCACCCAGTAGAGCAGGGGAGTGTCAGAACTATATATATATATATAAGGTTGTATATATGGTGATGCTTATCTATAAGAGCAGAAACATTTAAAAAATGAGAGATTCACCAAAACACTATCAGCCATCAGAATTAGGGACACGGTGATTGTAGGTGCCAAATGAAGCAGGTTCTGCTGAGTCTGAGCAGTTGTAGGTGAGTAATATGAAACACTCACCTGCAATAAAGGAGACACAGTACAGACATATAACACAGAGATAAGGCAGAGATTAATTTAACTAAAGAGGAATGTCCCCTTCCCTGATAAGGTCTTCTCCAGTGGATTCTTACTCCAAAGCCTGAGATGGGTCCAATCAGAGGAGTTCATAGGAACGCTCAATGATGACGGAGCCTGTAGCATTGTCTGGTGAGGTATATCAGGGTGCACTAACAGGGAGACAGAAGGTGCCACCTACATCTACAACTTCCTTTGTGGTTTCTTCTCAGAGGAACCACATCTGAGCTCTAAAGTCTCTCCATTCATTGTGTATAATATAGAGCCAACCATCCTACCTAACCCAGATCTGACTTTATTTTCACTTATGAAGGGTTTCTCTCACCGTCCTTACATGTTATCTGCCCATTTCCACATGAGGACTATAAGACTGATGTTCTTTTGCTCCTGACTTCATGGAATTCATGCTTCCAGTGCTGGCACAACAATGAGATGGATTTGTATCTTATATTAATAATGATTATTTGTATTTGAAGTTTACTTTTGATTTTCATGATATTATACTAAATTCAAATGCAAACATACGATTACCCCATGATCTAGAAAACAGCGAGTACCATGTGATCTGTTAAGTCACTCCTCCTTCCAGTACATGTAATATGTTGACTTGATGTGACCCAATGTTGGCAGTTAAGAGACAGATACAGTATGAAACACTATGGGGATTATTCATCATGCTGGATAAACCAATGGAGAGAGATATCACTGGTGATGTTGACAATAGCGACCGATCAGATCTTTGCTTTTGTTTTGAAATAGAATTGCTGCTATGGGAAGCACTACCAATGATGTTTCAGGTTAAGGTGACCTCTCTATGGCTTTATCCTGTCCTTTAACTTATGGCTCCTAATTTTGCCAAACAGAAGACATTATTAAAAATAACAGAACAATATTATGAACAAACCCTGAGCTAAGGTCAATATTAGGCTCAGGCTGTTTTGTGTCAAGATGCTTTAAGACTTTCTGAGATCTCCCCTCACCTAGTTGCCCTTGTGTTATGTGGAACTATGTACAACACTCCCATGTTCATTCTTGTACCTCAGGGAAGAGTTAGGATGACCATACGCAATAAGATCCCCTCGTTTGTTGAGGTTGACAAACATGTGGATCTTTCCCTGATGTGACCACCAACAGCAGAGCGATATAGGGTTAAATTGGAAATGGGACAATGACTTAATTAACTAGCTGATGTGGTCCTCGATCACACAGAAAAAAAATTAAATCTCCCCGATCGATATCTGGCCAATGTTTGACTAGAGGTTGATCTGGGATCGTCGGAAGCCCCTACACACAGTCATATAAGTGTAAAGGACTGAGATTGGCTTTAATGTGCCCGTGTGTGGCCACCATTATACAATAAATTATACAATGAAATATATACAGGCTCGTTCCAAAAATGGCACCAATATCCAAATAAGCACAAACTATTAAATAAATCATAAGCTTTTTCAAAATGATAATTTTCACAGCGAATCAACATAATTGACAAGTTCATTGGGCATACATTAGCCCCAGCCTATCAGAGCTCAATACACAGCATAAAGGTTATGTGGGGACCCATAGAGTTAATGGTCCCTTAAATCCCTCCAAGTTCAGTTGCCTTAGTTGCTGGGCAGAAGGGAATGTATGTAAGGAAGTTCATTTGCATATGGATGCTATTGGCTAGCAGGTGGGGTGACCACTTCCTGCCACACTTTGATGTAGTGCTGGGAAAGTAGTGGCACTTCCTCTTTGCCTTCCACCTTAAAGGAGAATTCAACCTTTTAGCAAAAAAAACGCCTACCCCCCACCCCACGAACACTTTCTGTTTTGATGTTTGCAAAAACCTCTAGTGCCCTCTGTTTTTATGTTTCTGTATAGTAGCAAGAGAGGTATAGTTGCACAACACCCTTCCTCTTTCACTTTGCACAGAATACAGTTTAAACCATGTTCTACTGGTACTAGTCTCGGAAAGCAGGTATTGAGCCAAAATAAAGGTTACATTTATTTTGTGGGTGGGTGGGTAAATTGACCAGTCTTTCCTCATAGCTAAGATTTTCCCTTTACCAGCTTAGTTGCCCTTCTCTGTCCCCTCTCTAATACAATAATGTCCTGTTTGAGTGATGGAGACCAAAACTGTAGGGCATATTCTAGATGGGGCCTTACCAGTGCTCTATACAGTGGGACCCCCTCCTCCCGTGACTCTCTGCCCCATTTAATACAAGTCAAGCCCTTATTTGCCCTTGATGCTGCTGACTGGCATTACTTGCTACAGACAAGTTTATTATCTACAAGGACTCCAAGCTCCGTCTCCATTATGGATTTGCCTAGTGCAGTCCCATTAAGGGTATAAGTGGATATTGTTACATCCCAGGTGCAGGACTTTACATTGATCAACATTGAATCTCATTTGCCACTTAGCTGCCCAGATTGCCAGTTAGTCAAGATCCAGTTGCAAGTGCCACATCCTGGATGGAATTAATTGGGCTGATAGTTTTGTCTCATCTGCAAACACTGATACATTACTTACAATCCCCTCCCCTAAGTCATTAATGAACAAGTTAAATAAAAGTGGCCCCAATACTGAGCCCTGAGGGACCCCACTAAGAACCTTACTCCAAGTAGAGAATGTCCCATTAACAACCACCCTCTGTACCCGATCCTGTAGCCAGTTTCCTATCCATGTGCAAACGACTTCATTAAGCCCAACAGACCTTAGTTTAGAAAGCAGTCGTTTGTGGGGCACAGTATCAAACGCTTTGGCAAAATCCAAATAGATCTACTGCCCCCCCACTGTCCAGAATCTTACTTACCTCATCATAAAAAGCAATTAAATTCGTCTGACATGACCTATCCTTCATAAAGCCATGCTGATTGCTGTTCATAATGACATTCACTAGGACAGAATTTTGAATGTGATCCCTTAACAAGCCTTCAAATAATTTGCCTACCACATATGTCATAATTACCAGGCTGAGTTCGTAATCCCTTTTTAAATATTGGAATGACATCAGATTTATATATCAGATATCAGATTAAAGAGAGTGTGAGAAAATCCAAAACGGGCTGGTCTAAAACTGAACTAAGCTCTCTTAGAACCCGGGGGTGTATGCCATCAGGCCCTGGAGCCTTGTTTACATTCATTTGTATTAAAGCTTTATGAATCATATCCTGAGTCAGCCACTGACTAGATTAAGCTGAGCCATTAGTGCAGCTATAAAGTGAGCCTGGGAACTCACACTCGTCTATTGTATACACTGAAGAAAAGAACTGATTTAACACATTTGCCTTTTCTGTATCTGTTACAACCACACTGGTACCATTATTTAATGGAGCAACACTCTCAACCTACATCTTTTTACTATTAATATATTTAAAAAACCTTTTGGGTTAGTCTTAGCCTCAGCTGCAATGCACTCCTTATTTCCTATCTTTGCCTTCTGGATTGTTCGTTTATAACATTTATTACAGTGTTTATATTCATCAAATGCACTTTCTGTCCCAACAGATTTGTAGTTATTAAATGCCTTTCTCTTCTTTCCTATTAACTTCTTTACTTCTATATTAAGCCACATAGGGTGGTTCTTAGGGTGACTCTTTACATTTACTCCTTAAGAGAATAAATTGAGTAACAATTTAATATCATTTTAGATAACAAATGACAAATCACATCATATTTTCCCTTCAGCACCAGCACCTCCAGCTCTCCCATTTTACCAGTCAGACTCGTTGCATTTACAAACATACATTTAATACTGGTCCCATATTGAACATATGACATGTGCTCCTCCCTATCCTTAACAATATCCCCAGCCAAATCTCCTCCCCCATTTTCCCTTTCTTTGCCCACTATCTCATCTAACCTGTCTTCCACTGAATCTTTTACTGAACCCTCCCCCCCACACCTAGTTTAAAATCTCCTCCAACCCTCTAGCCATCTTCTCTCCCAAAACAGCTGCCCCATCATCATTGAGGTGTTGTGTTACATAGTTACATAGTAAGGTAGAGTTGAAAAAATACCAAAGCCCACCAAGTTCAACCTCATAAAATGTGAACCAGCATCCATACATACACACACTGACCCCTTCATACACTTACATAAACTATATATAAACTATATATACTCATACACTATAGATTTTAGTATCACAATAGGCTTAGATATTCAGCTTAAAGTAATTAACTGAATCGGCATCACAACATCACCCGGCAGTGCATTCCCCAACCTCACTGTCCTCACTGTGATGAACCCCCTACTCTGTTCCTTTAAATGAAACTTCTTTTCCTCTAGTCTGAAGGGGAGGCCTCTGGTACGTGATTCTCTTTATGGGTAAAAAGGTCCCCTGCTATTTGTCTATAATGTCCTCTAATGTACTTGTAAAGTCTAATCATGTCCCCTCACAAGCGCCTTTTTTCCCCCACAGAAAACAACCCCAACCTTGTCAGTCTCCCCTCATAATTTAACTCTTCCCTCCCTCTAACCAGTTTAGTTGCACTTAGTCTCTGCACTCTCTCCAGCTCATTTATATCCCTCTTAAGGACTGGAGTCCAAAACTGCCCCCATACTCCAGATGAGGCCTCACCAGGGACCTATAAAGAGACACAATTATGTTTCATCCCTTGAGTTAATGCCCTTTTTTATACAAGAACTTTATTTGCTTTAGTAGCCACAGAATGACACTGCCCAGAATTAGACAACTTGTTATCTACAAAGACCCCAAGATCCTTCTCATTTAAGGAAACTCCCAACACACTGCCATTTAGTGTAGAACTTGCATTTATATTATTTTTGCCAAAGTGCATAACCTGCATTTATCAACATTGAACCTCATTTTCCAGTTTGCTGCCCAGTTTTCCAGTTTAGACAAATCCCTGTGCAAAGTGGCAGCATCCTGCATGGAACCTATAGTTCTGCACAATTTAGTCTCATCTGCACAAATAGAAACAGTACTTTCAATGGCCACCTCCAGGTCATTAATAAACAAGTTGAAAAGGACCTAGTACAGAGCCCTGCGGTACTCCACTAACAACACTGGTCCAATTAGAAAATGTTCCATTTACCACCACTCTTTGTAGTCTATCCTTCAGCCAGTTCTCTATCCAGTACTATGTTCCAGGCCAACATTCCTTCATTTAACCAGTAACCTTCTGTGTGGCACTGTATCAAATGCTTTAGCAAAGTCTAAGTAAATCACATCCACTGCCATCCCAGAATCAAGGTCCCTGCTCACCTTCTCATAAAAATAAATTAAGTTAGTCTGGCAAGATCTATTACACATAAAACCATGTGACAGAAACTCATAGTATTATGATTTGCTTTGAAGTTCAATATCTAATCCCTTAATATTGCTTTTATTATAAAGACGTCCAATTTTTCCGTGTTTAACCCTGTAAAAATTATAAATGATCTAAAATGATGAAAGAGCAAGAAAAATGATATATATATATATATATTGCAGTAATTTTTTTGTGCTCCCCTTTCATTATTTGCTGAAAAATAAAAAAAAAATTTCCTTTCACCAGTGTCTTTTTCACCCCTCATACACCAAAAGAGGGTGGGTCCTCACATACATTTAGATAAGTATATGGCTTTCAACAAAACATCTCTCTCCTGTAGTTTGTCCACTGTAGTCTCTAGGAACAAATGCACTATAGATAGCGTAAATTTTTGTTTCATTTTCTATTCGTTTTAAAATTGCTCTCATATAAATAAAAAGCGCTTATCAGTCAGTCCAGGTCCCAGTGCGCTTCCCTCCTCAGTGTTAGTGTCTCATGTTTGCAACGTTTCTGTAGAGAAATTTTCCAAAACACATCAGTTAATAGTGCTACTCCAGCAGAATTCTGCACTGAAATCCTTTTCTCAAAAGAGCAAACAGATTTTTTTTATATTCAATTTTGAAATCTGACATGGGGCTAGACATATTGTCAATTTCCCAGCTGCCCCCAGTCATGTGACTTGTGCCTGCACTTTAGGAGAGAAATGCTTTCTGGCAGGCTGCTGTTTTTCCTTCTCAATGTACCTGAATGTGTCTCAGTGGGACCTGGATTTTACTATTGAGTGTTGTTCTTAGATCTACCAGGCAGCTGTTATCTTGTGTTAGGGAGCTGCTATCTGGTTACCTTCCCATTGTTCTGTTGTTTGGCTGCTGGGGGGAGGGGTGATATCAGTCCAACTTGCAGTACAGCAGTAAAGAGTGATTGAAGTTTATCAGAGCACAAATCACATGACTTGGGGCAGCTGGGAAATTGACAATATGTCTAGCCCCATGTCAGATTTCAAAATTGAATATAAAAAAATCTGTTTCCTCTTTTGAGAAATGGATTTCAGTGCAGAATTCTACTGCAGCAGCACTATTCCCCATGACAGTATCCCTTTATGATCACTATTCCCTAAATGCCCCTCACCCACACAAGTGTTAGAGATGAGTTCATTGATATTGGAGGAAATTTATTCAACAGTACCTCCCCCCATCAGAAGAAAAGAGGTTCCAGCTAAATATTGGGAAGGGGTTTGTTACAGTGAAGATGTGGAATTGTCTCCCTGAATCAGTGGTACAGGCTGATACATTAGATAGGTACAAGGAAGGGTCGGATGCTTTATTCACCAGTAGCTCCTCCCAGCAGACAGGAGGGAGCCAATGAGATTAGAGGAGGGAAAGGGGTGTTACAGGGAGAGCTGGGAAGTGAATCAGGGGTACAGGCTGATACATTAGATAGGTATAAGGAAGGGTCGGATGCTTTATTCACCAGTAGCTCCTCCCAGCAGACAGAAGGGAGCCAATGAGATTAGAGGAGGGAAAGGGGTGTTACAGGGAGAGCTGGGAAGTGAATCAGGGGTACAGACTGATACATTAGATAGGTACAAGGAAGGGTCGGATGCTTTATTCACCAGTAGCTCCTCCCAGCAGACAGGAGGGAGCCAATGAGATTAGAGGAGGGAAAGGGGTGTTACAGGGAGAGCTGGGAAGTGAATCAGGGGTACAGGCTGATACATTAGATAGGTACAAGGAAGGGTCGGATGCTTTATTCACCAGTAGCTCCTCCCAGCAGACAGGAGGGAGCCAATGAGATTAGAGGAGGGAAAGGGGTGTTACAGGGAGAGCTGGGAAGTGAATCAGTGGTACAGGCTGATACAACTGGCAGTTAGGCAGGTTATATATAGGTTGAACTTGTTGGACGTTTGTCTTTTTTTGTGTCTACCCCAATCTCTCAGACAGACATTGATTCCCCTGAACATCTGCTGCCTCTTTAACGTGTCACAGGGAATATCTCTGAGATAAGTACCGGGCAGAAAAGCTCACGCTCTCTACTCTTTGTTATGTCTCTCAGCCACACTGAGTGGAGGAGTCACAGTATGTGGGCCGTGATCTGGAGGGACAGGAGTGTTGTGAGCACCTTGTTATACATCAGCCCTTGTATCATATACTGTACAATGTGATACTCATGGTGCATCTGGCTCTCTCTCTTTTTACACATTACATTTTTTTCTGCTCCAAACAATATTCTGCATATAATGCATTTCATTTTCCTCACATTTTACAGATTTTTCTGCACCTCTGAAAACCATAAAATGTTGCTTGTTGTATTGTATAGGGACTGGGCTGCAGAAATGACTCAATGAACATTTCCCATTGGGTACAAAGTCTTTGCTGCTTTTTGGCAGATTTTGGAGAAATACTAAATTGCAACATGAGAGCGAGGGGCACAATCAGCCCTGACCCTGAAGGAAAACAGAAAGATTCTTAAGTAAACAGAGTGAAAACTTGGATTCAACTAGGAGTATATTTCTCAGTAAGTTCAGTTGAACTGGAAGATGTGGATTCCCCAAGTCCTCCCTGGGCTTCTGTCTGAATCACAGGACAATGGATCAGAGCAGTTTCAGTTGGACAATTCACTGGAGCCTTAACCTGCTCGCCAGAGAGAGAGAAGCCAGTGATTGTGTGCAAATATTTCAATGGAAAGAGAAGAAAGTATTGAATCAACATTTAGTTACGGGAATTACTGGAATTACCAAGTGTCCCACTAAAGACTTCCACTAAGGCCATGGAGACCCCACGATGCACAAGGCATGAGCAGAAGGAACACTGGGTAACACCGGATATTTCATTAGTGAAGCCAAGTGATATGTATTGTCCCCTAAATGAATTACTCACTTGATGAATGTACAGAATTTTACTCTTTCTTTGATTTCCTCTTGGGTGAAGTTCTAAGGACAGGAGCATCTCACCCGTTCTCTTTCTACTGCCCATTGGCAAATTCTCAGGTATCTGCCCCAACCTTGTTATGTTCTAATGGCCCAGCTTAATGGCCAGGTACAATTATTGGAGACCTGACTGTAGAACATTCTGTCTGTACTTCATATTTACACACTGAAATGAACTGGTGACACTGGAGCAATTTGATGTCATTTTCTTCTCTCGTGAGGACAGAGTTTGATGTCTATCAGCTTCTGAATGTAGAGGAACTGTGTGCTCTGCTATAGTTTATAAGATGAGTGGTATTCATAAAATATCTTTTACTTTAATATAATAACCAAATAAACATTATTGAAAGAGAAAATAAGAAGTGACTTTTACAGTGAATGTGACGGGGCACAAGGTGGTAGAGAAGATCCAAGAAGATGGGACATGGCAGTCATACAATAGGACCCCAGGCTGGAGCACTTTTCTACTAACAGGAGCACTTGTATAAGGTAAGTGATTATAGTCTATGCCATTTGGCACCACCAGTGATTTACCTGATCCTTCTCCTTTACAACAAGCTGACAATAAGGAACCAAACAAGAGAAAGGGTCTCTCAGGATTCTCTGATGTGTGTGATGTCCATGTATATAAGGCCACAGATCTTCACCAAATGGTTATAGTGTATTTTATTAAACATTATAACACCAAATGGAACTATTTCTCCACACTGGGAAATTTCCTGATGTGGGTAAATCCACAGGTAGCCGGCCGTTAATTTTCCCCAAAACTGGTGTAATGTTTCACTCTCAACCAATGACCACAAAATATCCCACATAGACAAAGTAATCACCCAGAAACCTCTCAATCACTGAGTAGTAGTCCCTCCAGACACTCACACAGACCAGCAGGGTTTGCCTTCCAGAAAGGTTATAAGCAGTGGCGGAACTAACGGGGGTGCGATAGTCTGATGATTGCTGGAGACCATAACTTAGGTCTCAACACCGTGTAGAGTGGGCTCAGCTGAGAAATA
This sequence comes from Xenopus laevis, assembly GCF_017654675.1. Lineage (NCBI taxonomy): Eukaryota > Metazoa > Chordata > Amphibia > Anura > Pipidae > Xenopus > Xenopus laevis. Next base: position 143,314,497 of record NC_054380.1, on the reverse strand, counting down.
TGGCTGCAATGTAGAACAATCAGTGGGAAGCAGGTATAACAGTCCAAGGGCCCAGTATCAGTTAGTAGAACAGTCAGTAGGAAGTGGATACAACAGTCCAAGAGTCCAGTAGCAAGTTGGTAGAAAAGTCAGTAGAAAAGGGGTAAAGCAGTGCAAGGGCCTAGTGGGAAGTGATTTTTGGACCCTTACATGAAGCATTGGAAGAAACATCATCATAATCAGAGGAACTTGCATGGGACTGGGGAGGACGCACCAGCTCCTGGTAACCTGGAAGACAGACATGATTAATCGAGTGCAACTGGAAAGAAAAAGATGTGACTGATATGGACCTTGCCCATGAGCAGAACCAGTACAGTTGTTAGTGTGTTGAAATTTGTGATGAAGTGAGTATGTCAGTTGATAGCTACAAATGACCTTTCCATACTGATACAGACTTATGGACTGCAGGTTCTGCTGGAGAATAGGCAGTGTTTGGGAAAATACGGGGGCATGATTGGAAGTAATTGGAAAGGGGAAGACCAATGACAAAGGGATGGATCCAGGAATCAGGTAAAAGAAATGGAACAGAGAAGGTAAGTTTAAAAAGGAATGGGTGAATCAGGGTGGAATGAGAGGGCAAGTACCCTGGCCCCAGCCTTGACTGGCATTTAACTGGTGAGGCAACCCAAAGTAAAGTACTCAGCAGTATATAGTAGTACTGTGTGTAGGCCTGAGACAGAGGGCAGATAACGGGCAGGGGTGGCAAGATGGTTCTATTGCCATATGGAAGACTAAACAGGTCCAACCTCTGGTCCCTGGGTGGGTTCACAGCCCATATGATAAGGTGGTTTGGATTTGTTACTTAGTTCGTTTTTAATTGTCCATTATAGTTCCCTGAAATACCACCACATCACCTGTGCTTCTGTTGTATATAGAAGCCCCCCTGGGGTATTTGATCACTAATCAACTCTCTCCCACTTGTTGATACATGGATATAGTAAAGGTGGGCCTAAACATCTGTGCATTGGCTAGTAATTGGCTCGCTCTGTAGAGATTTAGGAATAATAAACACACCCATTTCCAGCAGGGACCCCATACAATGCAACTGATGCCTCTATTGTACCCCCCAACCCCTCCATATTATTCTTAGTTCCTGAGAAGTCAGTAGATACCAAATGTTCTGGGTTTATTAAATACCCAAAGATTACAGGGGTCGTCTACGTTTTTGCAAAGTCCTAACCAAAGTGTTAGGTCTTTTCCCAATATACCTCTTTAAAGAGCTTCCCCAGTGTGACCCAGGCTAATGCCCCTCCAGCTTTGTCTCATTTACTCACCTTGGTTCTGCCCTCGGTAGTTCTCATACCAGCTTTGCTCCTCAGAAGACGTACTGGAAGAGCGATGAGTTTCATGGGATTCTATTGGAAAAGAGAAGCAAAGACTGGTTAATAAGAAGGAAATGTGGGGGCTTCCAGTGGTCTGGAAGGTCACACCACCGTTCTGAGGGCTAATAAAGGCAGAAGGCCAAAAACCTGCCCCTCAGCAATCTGCTCAGAAGGGAAATAAATGTCCTCACGCCCAAACACTGTATCTACACCCTTCTAGAATGTTTTCTATATACTGTAACAAAATGTTGGATTTGGGAGCCCACCCTGTGTATAAAATTGCTTTACCTTGTGGTGACTCCAAGACACGTGGCCATGTCAGTCAGTGTCATTCATGAAGATAAATCTCACCCAGATTAATAATAAATAGTGCCAGCTTGATTGTGCCCCACCACATGGAAGCACCTGTCTGGTCCATGCCCTTTGTGTTACCATTACCACCACGTGTCCTGAGTTGGATCCATAAAAAGATGTGCCATTGGCATATGCAGTGTACTTTACATACCGGCCCATTTGTTACTGCACTAACCTCAAACTGTCTCAACATTTGTTTGCTAGTGGGGAAAGTCCAGAAGGCCCAGACCTGTGGCTGTGGGGGGTGAGGGGGTTTGTGGGAGACACAATGCATGCAATGCAAATATACTCCATTACAGCTCACCTGCCAGGGGTGGGCCTGAGGGAGCCTGGTCCCCCTTTGTTACTCCCTTGTGTCACTCGATTGCTATTGTCTCCTGATATGGGTCTTTTACTATATGCAAGTCCCCCATTATATTCATTATATACATCATCATCATCATCATCATCAATTATTTATACAGCTAGATAGACAAGATACTCAGTGCTTTACCTTAGTTATAGCAAACACGGAATAAATGGTGGATAACAAACAAGGGTTACACATACAATAGGATTAGAGGGCCCTACAAATTAGCGTTAAGTAAAGATTAGGGTACAATTAAGACATTAGGATTTTAGAAACAATTTGTGATTTATGATACAGCAATGATTGATTAATTAAGGTACATCAAATAAGCCTCTTAATACAGGTGGGTCCTTAAGGAGCGCTTGAAAGTTTGGAAAGAAGGAGAAAGTCTGACAGCTTGTGGCAGAGAGTTCCAGAGAAAAGCAGAAGCCCGAGAGAAGTCTTGTAGGTGAGAATGGGCAGAAGTGATGAGAGAGAAGTCTTGTAGGTGAGAATGGGCAGAAGTGATGAGAGAGAAGTCTTGTAGGTGAGAATGGGCAGAAGTGATGAGAGAGAAGTCTTGTAGATGAGAATGGGCAGAAATGATGAGAGAGAAGTCTTGTAGATGAGAATGGGCAGAAGTGATGAGAGAGAAGTCTTGTAGATGAGAATGGGCAGAAGTGATGAGAGAGAAGTCTTGTAGGTGAGAATGGGCAGAAGTGATGAGAGAGAAGTCTTGTAGATGAGAATGGGCAGAAATGATGAGAGAGAAGTCTTGTAGGTGAGAATGGGCAGAAGTGATGAGAGAGAAGTCTTGTAGATGAGAATGGGCAGAAATGATGAGAGAGAAGTCTTGTAGGTGAGAATGGGCAGAAGTGATGAGAGAGAAGTCTTGTAGATGAGAATGGGCAGAAATGATGAGAGAGAAGTCTTGTAGGTGAGAATGGGCAGAAGTGATGAGAGAGAAGTCTTGTAGATGAGAATGGGCAGAAGTGATGAGAGAGAAGTCTTGTAGGTGAGAATGGGCAGACGTGATCAGAGAGAAGTCTTGTAGATGAGAATGGGCAGAAGTGATGAGAGAGAAGTCTTGTAGATGAGAATGGGCAGAAGTGATGAGAGAGAAGTCTTGTAGATGAGAATGGGCAGAAATGATGAGAGAGAAGTCTTGTAGATGAGAATGGGCAGAAGTGATGAGAGAGAAGTCTTGTAGATGAGAATGGGCAGAAATGATGAGAGAGAAGTCTTGTAGATGAGAATGGGCAGAAGTGATGAGAGAGAAGTCTTGTAGATGAGAATGGGCAGAAATGATGAGAGAGAAGTCTTGTAGGTGAGAATGGGCAGAAGTGATGAGAGAGAAGTCTTGTAGATGAGAATGGGCAGAAGTGATGAGAGAGAAGTCTTGTAGGTGAGAATGGGCAGAAGTGATGAGAGAGAAGTCTTGTAGGTGAGAATGGGCAGAAGTGATGAGAGAGAAGTCTTGTAGGTGAGAATGGGCAGAAGTGATGAGAGAGAAGTCTTGTAGGTGAGAATGGGCAGAAGTGATGAGAGAGAAGTCTTGTAGGTGAGAATGGGCAGAAGTGATGAGAGAGAAGTCTTGTAGATGAGAATGGGCAGAAATTATGAGAGAGAAGTCTTGTAGGTGAGAATGGGCAGAAGTGATGAGAGAGAAGTCTTGTAGGTGAGAATGGGCAGAAGTGATGAGAGAGAAGTCTTGTACAGGAGAATGGGCAGAAGTGATCAGAGAGAAGTCTTGTAGATGAGAATGGGCAGAAGTGATGAGAGAGAAGTCTTGTAGATGAGAATGGGCAGAAGTGATGAGAGAGAAGACTTGTAGATGAGAATGGGCAGAAATGATGAGAGAGAAGTCTTGTAGATGAGAATGGGCAGAAGTGATGAGAGAGAAGTCTTGTAGATGAGAATGGGCAGAAATGATGAGAGAGAAGTCTTGTAGGTGAGAATGGGCAGAAGTGATGAGAGAGAAGTCTTGTAGATGAGAATGGGCAGAAGTGATGAGAGAGAAGTCTTGTAGGTGAGAATGGGCAGAAGTGATGAGAGAGAAGTCTTGTAGGTGAGAATGGGCAGAAGTGATGAGAGAGAAGTCTTGTACAGGAGAATGGGCAGAAGTGATCAGAGAGAAGTCTTGTAGATGAGAATGGGCAGAAGTGATCAGAGAGAAGTCTTGTAGATGAGAATGGGCAGAAGTGATGAGAGAGAAGTCTTGTAGATGAGAATGAGCAGAAGTGATGAGAGAGAAGTCTTGTAGATGAGAATGGGCAGAAGTGATGAGAGAGAAGTCTTGTAGGTGAGAATGGGCAGAAGTGATGAAAGAGAAGTCTTGTAGGTGAGAATGGGCAGAAGTGATGAGAGAGAAGTCTTGTAGGTGAGAATGGGCAGAAGTGATGAGAGAGAAGTCTTGTAGGTGAGAATGGGCAGAAGTGATGAGAGAGAAGTCTTGTACAGGAGAATGGGCAGAAGTGATGAGAGAGAAGTCTTGTAGATGAGAATGGGCAGAAGTGATGAGAGAGAAGTCTTGTAGGTGAGAATGGGCAGAAGTGATGAGAGAGAAGTCTTGTAGATGAGAATGAGCAGAAGTGATCAGAGAGAAGTCTTGTAGATGAGAATGGGCAGAAGTGATGAGAGAGAAGTCTTGTAGAGGAGAATGGGCAGAAGTGATCAGAGAGAAGTCTTGTAGATGAGAATGGGCAGAAGTGATGAAAGAGAAGTCTTGTATGTGAGAATGGGCAGAAATGATAAGAGAGAAGTCTTGTAGATGAGAATGGGCAGAAGTGATGAGAGAGAAGTCTTGTAGATGAGAATGGCCAGAAGTGGTCAGAGAGAAGTCTTGTAGAGTAGAATGGGCAGAAGTGATCAGAGAGAAGTCTTGTAGATGAGAATGGGCAGAAGTGATGAGAGAGAAGTCTTGTAGATGAGAATGGGCAGAAGTGGTCAGAGAGAAGTCTTGTAGAGGAGAATGGGCAGAAGTGATGAGAGAGAAGTCTTTTAGGTGAGAATGGGCAGAAGTGATGAGAGAGAAGTCTTGTAGGTGAGAATGGGCAGAAGTGATGAGAGAGAAGTCTTGTAGGTGAGAATGGGCAGAAGTGATGAGAGAGAAGTCTTGTAGATGAGAATGGGCAGAAGTGATGAGAGAGAAGTTTTGTAGGTGAGAATGGGAGGAAGTGATGAGAGAGAAGTCTTGTAGATGAGAATGGGCAGAAGTGATGAGAGAGAAGTCTTGTAGGTGAGAATGGGCAGAAGTGATGAGAGAGAAGTCTTGTAGATGAGAATGGGCAGAAGTGATGCGAGAGAAGTCTTGTAGATGAGAATGGGCAGAAGTGATGACAGAGAAGTCTTGTAGAGGAGAATGGGCAGAAGTGATGAGAGAGAAGTCTTGTAGGTCAGAGTTGGCAGAAGTGATGAGAGAGAAGTCTTGTAGATGAGAATGGGCAGAAGTGATGAGAGAGAAGTCTTGTAGAGGAGAATGGGCAGAAGTGATCAGAGAGAAGTCTTGTAGGTGAGAATGGGCAGAAGTGATGAGAGAGAAGTCTTGTAGATGAGAATGGGCAGAAGTGATGAGAGAGAAGTCTTGTAGAGGAGAATGGGCAGAAGTGATGAGAGAGAAGTCTTGTAGGTGAGAATGGGCAGAAGTGATGAGATAGAAGTCTTGTAGAGGAGAATGGGCAGAAGTGATCAGAGGAGAAGTGAGGGGAAGATCAGAAGCAGAGCGTAGGTGAAGGAGAGTATTTGGAGATTAGAGATGAACTATAGGGAGGGGTTTCATTATTAAGGGCCTTGAATGTGAGTGTAAGTAATTTGAATTTGATTCTAGAGGAGATTGGGAGCCAGTGAAGGGACATACATATGGGAGCAGCTGATGTTGAGCGGTGAGATAGATGAATGAGTCTAGCGGCCGCATTTAGAAAAGATTGGAGTTGTGAAAGGTGACTTGTTGGAATACCTGTGAGGAGTAAGTTGCAGTAATCAAGGCGGGAGATGATGAGAGACTGAATCAGTGTTTCAGTTGATTCTGAACTGAGATAGGGTCGTATTCGAGCAATGTTGCGCAGTTGAATACGACAAGATTTTGCAAGTGTTTGAATGTGTGGTGAAAAAGACAGATGAGAGTCTAAGATGACTCCTAGGCAGCCTGTGTGGTGGAATGAAAGGTGGTGTTGTTTACGGTGAGTGATATCTGAGGGACAGGGGAAGATCTTGGAGGAAATATAATGAGTTCTGATTTAGAAAGGTTCAGTTTCAGGTGGCGCTGAGACATCCAGGAGGAGACAGCAGAGAGACAGTCTGTGACTTGGGAAAGGACAGAATTAGAAAGATCAGGAGTAGACAAGTAGAGTTGGGTGTCATCAGCATAAAGGTGATACTGAAGTCCAAATGACTGAATGAGTTTTCCTAGTGAAGTTGTATAGAGCGAGAACAGCAGGGGGCCAAGAACAGAGCCTTGAGGAACTCCAACAGAGAGTGGGAAAGTAGTAGAAGTAGAGTTAGAGAAGGAAACTTTAAAGGAACGGGTCAGACAGATAAGATGTAAATCATGAAAGAGCAGTGTCCCGAATGCCAGATGATTGTAGAATGTCAAGGAGGAGTGTGTGGTCAACTGTGTCAAAGGCTGCAGAGAGATCTAGAAGGATTAGAATGGAATAATGACCTTTAGACTTTGCCAATAGAAGATCATTGGTTACTTTGGTGAGTGCAGTTTCAGTCGAGTGTGATGGGTGGAAGCCAAATTGCAGGGGGTCGAGGAGGGAGTTGTGAGTGAGATGCTGGATCAGGCGTTTGTAAACAAGCCTTTCTAGTAATTTGGATGCGAATGGAAGAAGGGAGAGCGGTAGATAGTTAGTGGGAGAGCTGGGGTCAAGGGAAGGTTTTTTGAGGATAGGAGTGATTAGTGCTTGTTTGTATAATGATGGAAAGGTACCAGTAGAGAGTGAAAGATTGAATAGGTGGGTAAGTGCAGGAGAGAGTGTATCAGAGATTGGGTGGAGAAGGCGAGAGGGTATGGGGTCAAGGGAGCAGGTGGTGGGTTTTGAGCAGGCTAGAAGTTTACTAACTTCATCTAGAGTTGCAGGGGTGAAGGAGTGCAAAGTAGATGTGAGTGGACTGCACATTGGTCTGAGATTGTTGTCGGACGCTATGCTCAGCCTAATGAGATCGATTTTTTTCATTAAAGAAATGAGCAAGGTCTTGGGCGGTAACATTAATAGGTGGAGGAGGTGGAGGGGACATAGGAGTGAGTTAAATGTGGCAAACAGCTGCTGTGGTTTAGAGAACAGAGTGAAGAATAAAGAAGAGAAGTTGTTCTTTAGCTAATGATAGAGCTCAATTGTAGCAGGAGAGCATGAATTTGAAGTGTATGAAGTCAGGATTGGTTATATACTGATATATACATTACATACATCATATACATCATATACATTCTGAACATTGTATTCATTATAGACATATAGACATTATAGACATAATTTATTTTGGGTCTCTCCGTTAACATTGTCAAAAAGAAACAAGCAGATTTGCTATTTTTCTTTTATTAGAGAGAAACCCTAAGAGAACACTAAATCCACTGGAGATGCAGACTGAGGCTGAACCGCACATCTCTACGTTTGCTCAATCACTATAGGCAGTGACACTGGTCTGGATAGAAATCATTTAGGTCTGCAGGAAGCCTTATAGAAGTTTATTGGAGAGACCAGGACCAGTTCATGGCCCAGAGAGGCATTTGCCCCATTGGGGATGAAATGAGCAAGATGGCTGCTCACTGAGGTTGGTCAGGAGGAGTTAAGCCAATATGAGGTATATACAGCGTGTGGGACTCTGTGTAGTTAATGTGACAATGTTTGAGTTTTACATCAATTTAAATGAGCCCAATAAGTGACTGCAGCCTTTCACCAATCACAGGGTTCTAGTCCTTATAGGGGGGGTAACTGGGCCCAGTTAAGGAGGTACAGACGGATTTGGGTAACTGGGCCCAGTTAAGGAGGTACAGACGGATTTGGGTAACTGGGCCCAGTTAATGAGGTACAGACGGATTTGGGTAACTGGGCCCAGTTAAGGAGGTACAGACGGATTTGGGTAACTGGGCCCAGTTAAGGAGGTACAGACGGATTTGGGTAACTGGGCCCAGTTGAGGAGGTACAGACGGATTTGGGTAACTGGGCCCAGTTGAGGAGGTACAGACGGATTTGGGTAACTGGGCCCAGTTAAGGAGGTACAGACTACCCTTTTCATGTGCTCCACATCTTTGTCTCTCATCCAAAAACATATTGGTGCTTAAATGACAATTGAAATCACAGTGTTTTGGGGTCTGGTTTGGAGAGACTTGGGCCTTGAATGAATAATGTGCAGTCCCACCAGGTTGTCTCCCCATCATTTAGTGCCCCAATTCTTCTCTTTCACATCTTTTAAATACATTGTAACTTAGCTTAATTTTCACAGCTTTGCTTTGTAACATCACTATATAGTAAGAATAATGTATCCCCTAGTATAAAATATAAGGATATTATAAATCAGCGAGGAGTTCCATGGAGTAGATGAACATGAAGGATGAGTGCTTTTATACAGGTCATGGCACTCCAAGGGGACTTCTAAAATCCTCATATTGTACAACTGGGGGTGCTTGTTATAATACACAGGTTTCAGTGAGTCATGTGACTCACTGAGATGACATCACTAAGCTCTGATTATCACTGATTACATCACTAAAGGTGGCCATAGACACTGTTTCAGGCGTGTATGGTGGGAGATGAGCCGACTGATATAGGCAGAAGACTTGGATAGAGATCGGCTCATCGATCCAACTGGCCAGATAAAGTTTGATCAGGCCCCTTTAAAGGCACCTGAACATTGGCCACTGTTGGTGCTAAATCATTGGGTACAAGTACAATTCTATTGTTTCTATCTGTATATCTGACAATTCAGCTCTAACACATCTGCACTGAAAACCAATGGCCTCAGGATCGTAATTGTAACATCTATGGCCGCCTTAAGAACTATTTATAAGGATATTATTTACAGGATATTCCTGGCTCTTGGGTACTACACGAATATACATAGAACAGAGTGAGGTGGATCTGTACCTTGTCTCCCAACACAGTCCTGCTCTTCTGCCCCTGCCCCTCTCTGTCTCACGTCTCTCCTCAGCGCTGGGTCTGGACATAAAGTATAATCAGAGGGAGCAGACATCACATGATTCTCTATGCACAACATAATACATACATCATACATGTATACTGCCCCCCAGCCTCTGCACTTTACTCTCTTTCTATTGCTTCATAGTTACATTGTAGCTGAGGCTGATCACTATATATAAATATATAAGGGGATATGATCACTATATATAAATATATAAGGGGATATGATCACTATATATAAATATATAAGGGGATAGGATCACTATATATAAATATATAAGGGCATAGGATCACTATATATAAATATATAAGGGGATATGATCCCTATATATAAATATAAAAGGGGATATGATCACTGTATATAAATATATAAGGGGGATATGATCACTCTATATAAATATATACGTGGATATGATCACTATATATAAATATATAAGGGGATACGATCACTATATATAAATATATAAGGGGGATATGATCACTATATATAAATATATAAGGGGCATATGGTCACTCTATATAAATATATACGTGGATATGATCACTATATATAAATATATAAGGGGATATGATCACTATATATAAATATATAAGGGGGATATGATCACTATATATAAATATATAAGGGGATACGATCACTATATATAAATATATAAGGGGATATGATCACTATATATAAATATATAAGGGGATACGATCACTATATATAAATATATAAGGGGATATGATCACTATATATAAGGGGATATGATCACTATATATAAATATATAAGGAGATATGATCACTATATATAAATATATAAGGACATATGATCACTATATATAAATATATAAGGACATATGATCACTATATGTAATATATAAGGGGGATATGATCACTATATATAAATATATAAGGGGATATGATCACTCTATATAAATATATATGGGGGATATGGACACTCTATATAAATATATAAGGAGATATGATCACTATATATAAATATATAAGGACATATGATCACTATATATAAATATATAAGGACATATGATCACTATATGTAATATATAAGGGGGATATGATCACTATATATAAATATATAAGGGGATTTGATTGCTATATATAAATATATAAGGGGGATATGATTGCTATATATAAATATATAAGGCAGATATGATCACTATATATAAATATATAAGGCAGATATGATCACTATATATAAATATATAAGGGATATGATCACTATATATAAATATATAAGAGGGATATGATCACTATATATAAATATATAAGGGGATATGATCACTATATATAAATATATAAGGGGGATATGATCACTATATATAAATATATAAGGCAGATATGATCACTATATATAAATATATAAGGCAGATATGATCACTATATATAAATATATAAGGGGATATGATCACTATATATAAATATATAAGGGGATATGATCACTATATATAAATATATAAGGGGATATAATCACTATATATAAATATATAAGGGAATATGATCACTATATATAAATATATAAGGGGATATGATCACTATATATAAATATATAAGGGGATATAATCACTATATATAAATATATAAGGGGATATGATCACTATATATAAATATATAAGGGGGATATGATCACTATATATAAATATATAAGGGGATATGATCACTATATATAAATATATAAGGGGGATAAGATCACTATATATAAATATATAAGGGGATATGATCACTATATATCAATATAAAAGGGGATATGATCACTATATATAAAGGGATATGATCACTATACATAAATATATAAGGGGGATATGATCACTATATATAAATATATAAGGGGGATATTTTTCAATGAAATATCTAAATAACTTTTGTTCAATTATAGAAATCATTGTATTATGCGCCTGGCAAGGTCTATTATTGTGTTGCCTGCCAGTTCCCCATGATGGTTGGCTCCTCTGCTTGAGGGGTGGGTACAAAGGGGTGCAAGGTTACCATAGATACGTGCCATGAAAGCTGGAGAGAGCTACTGGAGGTGTGGAGCAAAAATCATAATCATCATCATCACTCTGTAGGACTTGCACAGCTTGGGGCACAACAGGAATCTGCACTGGTACTGGAAGGAAAAGGATTGGTTATGAATGTCAGGTAGAAGTTGTTGGCTAGTTTGTCAAATATAAAAGAAGAGTCTGAGGCACCTCTACAAGGACAGGAGAGGAAAATGAAATTGTTCAGGTGAAGTCTTGGCCCCTGGGCCTTATCTTCAGATCCTCAAGGAGGGAAGGTCTGCACAGCTGAGACTGCTCCTCAGACTGCTCCTGAGACTGCTCCTCAGACTTATTCTAAAACTGCTCCTCAAACTAATCCTAAAACTTCTCCTCAAACTGTTTCTGAGACTGCTCCCCAGACTGCTTCTAAACTGCTCCTCAAACTGTTCTTGCAAATGCTCCTCAGACTGCTCCTTTCTATAAGTTCTGATTCTGCCATTGGGGTCTCTAATGCCTCTCTTTCCCAGGTAGAGGTGGTAGTTTGGTCTCATTAAGATTCTGGTGGAATTTTTTTAAATCTTATTTTGTATGGGCAATATTGGGAGTCATGTGACTGCACAGGAGAACTGGGCAGCAAATTGGCAAACACCTTTCCCTGCACTGCTTTACACCAAGTGAATAATGTACTTGTGTAAGTTGCATGTGACATGCCCTATAGCTTGTGCATTTCTCAGTAGGGGATACCACCAAATATTTACTGACTGTAATGTGTTATTTCATTGTATTGAGACTGGGAGCCCTGTATGTGTCACCCCCTGCCTGAAGCCCTGGGATTGCAATGGCCACACAGTGACTTGTTGCTGGAGGTATATATATAAATATCAAGTGATAATGATGGGGTGCCCAACATCCCTCCTGCAGTGATTGTACCTTTCCTTCTATTTAAGACAACATGAGTGCAACTAGATAGTCAGCCTTTGGGATAATTAGATCAATAACAGTATCATTCCCACCATGGATTTCTGCAGATTATTTTTTCTAATGAAGGTCTTTGGGATATTGGTGTGAAATCAATATTATTACTGATTGGGGACAAACTTCCTGTGTGCGACTCTGTAGGTTCTGTTGGTCACCTGGCGTTTTGTATCAGTTAAATGGGAGCAACTGTCATAAAGTTGTGAGTGATGGGATTGATTCAGTTCATAGGGGGTCTCTCACCTGGCTGCTTCCCCCGCACCGGAACGGAATCATTATATTCATTCATGGGAGTCAGAACCATTGCAGGAGTCGCTGTGGGGACACCTGGCGGGAGAAAAAGGTGCCGAGTTACTGCAAATACAAGTGCCCCCAAACACACACAAACACATATACACACACATACACACATAAATAAATAAATATAGAAATAGAAGCACATAACATCATATCACAATAGCCTTTGATATTATGTCTGTCCAAGAAATCCTCCAAGTCCCTCTTATAGTCATTAACTGAATCAGCATCACATCATCACAACATTGAACGAGCTGGAATAAAAAGTTGTCATTCAGCAGATTTACAAACTTACTGGCTTTTACTGAATTGGCAAACCCATTACATAAGTCAATGTCTGGATTGAAGTCAACCATAATAATAACTTGACTTAGTTGTGAAGCTGCTTTTATTTATAAAAGTAACTGGGCTTCATTCTCTTAACTTCTAAGAGGTGGTTTGTAGCACCTAATGATCATTTATTTTCTTTGAAATTGTAGGGGATCACACAAGTCCTTCCCCTGATTTTCTGTCTGTGACATCATCCAGCTCAGTTTCAGGCTGGTGAGCCATCCGATTGGCTGGGTGCCTCAGTGCATCCCTGGGAGAGGAGGAGGAGCCATGGGAGTGTCTGACTTTGGAGCTCAATGCACAGGGTTACAGACAGAGCTGATAAAAGAGCCCCTACTATAGCAGCCAGAGCCAGAGAGAGGATGAGACAGACAGCAGGGTCAGTACAAGTGCTGCAGGGTAATAGTGCCGAAGGAAAGCTGACAGACGGCTGTAGCATGCACTGCTTTGAATAAGCATTTGAGCTTCAGACATAAAGAGAACCCAGTTTCTATCTCCTGTGTGTAGATACTTTGGCCACTTGTGATTCCCCAGGGTGAGGACAGGTCTTGCTCGTGTACCTGCCATGTGGAAACAGCTACTTAGTCCAAAGGGAGAGGTACTTTGGGGGCTGGTAGCGCTACATATTCTCTCTTTGGGAAAGGGACAAATTGCGAAGGATTGAACTGTGCTAATGGGTATTTTCCAGTGGAGTATGAGGCTGTGGCATTAAAACAATGTACCATGGGTTGGGGAGTCCACACAGGTTCCCCAGGTCAGAGTTTATATTGTTGCTGCTTGCACTAATATTTAATATTTCTTTGCTATATAAAGTTATAGTTGGTTTTACTGCAAACAGTGTATTTAATTTTCCTAGTGGAATTCACCTGAGGTGTAATTCCACACTGGCCACTAAGTGGGGCCACTGTGCTGTAAATCCCAGTTCCAGGGCCCTGGGTTGCAAAGGGTTAATCTCTATTTAAGAGAGAGTGTAACCAAAATAGGGTTATATAACCTTTTACCCAGTTGAAATCTCTACTCATAGGGATTCCACCCCCCAGTGCCATCAATGGTTATTTCTTTAGCGCATGGCTTTAATTCAGGCTTTACATACAAACACACTACTCAACTCGCTATTTAATCCCTCTGTCCCTCCTAAAAAGGGTGTAACCATTTAAATTAACAGTCCAGTCACATGTTTTATCCAACTAGGTCTCAGTGATACCAATTATATCAGAATTTCAAGTACATAATTTTTTCTCGCTGACATTTGCATTACTATGAACCTGTAACAGAGGGACCTCCTTAGCTGGTAAACTATATGCCCCCCTCACTCCTCCCCCATGACCCCTTACTAATCCCACTGCCCTGTCTACCTTAGCATCCCCATAATTTTTATCTCACCCACCACCCCCCTTGCCTAGTTTAAACACTACTCCAACCTCTTAGCCATTCTTTCCCCTAGCACCGCGGACCGCCTTCCATTGAGGTGCAAACCATCACGACTGTATAGGTTGTACCCAAGGTAAAATCAGCCCAGTGCTCTAGGAACCCAAACCCTTTCTTCCTACACCAAGACTTGAGCCACACATTTACATTCCTAAACTCCCACTGAACTTGCACGTGGCACTGGCAAAATTTCTGAAAAAATTACATTGGAAGACCTTCTCTTAATTTTATAGCCCAGATCCCTGAAATCACTCTTTAAGGTCTTCCATCTACCATTTATTTTGTCATTAGTACCGATATGCACTGACAGTTGGGTCATGCCCAGCCCCACCCAATAATTTGTCTATCCGATCAACCACATGCCAACCTTGCCACCAGGAAGACAGCAAACTGTTCTGGATAACAAATTACCCTATACACAATCTGTTTAGGCCTTACTCTGCTCTCCTCCCCACCACTACTAGAGAAACTACTCTCCTCCCCACCACTACTAGAGAAACTGCTCTCCTCCCCACCACTACTAGAGAAACTGCTCTCCTCCACACAACTGCTAGAGAAACTGCTCTCCTCCCCACCACCACTAGAGAAACTGCTCTCCTCCCCACCACTACTAGAGAAACTGCTCTCCTCCCCACCATTACTAGAGAAACCATTCTCTTCCCCACCACTACTAGAGAAACTGCTCTCCTTCCCACCACTACTAGAGAGAGGCTGTTCTGCTCCCCACCACTACTAGTGAAACTGGTCTCCCGGCTGTTAGAAAGATCAGTCCCATGTGGAATTGCCAATCCAGAGTTCACACTCCCATCTTTTTCGCACAATCTGGCGAATCTGTTGGAGGCTGCTCTAGGGTTTATACATCCCATTTTCTTTTTGCCCACACTAGATTTTGTAACTGTCACCCAGCTAACTGTCTTGTCCTCCTGTTGTTCTCCTCCCCCCAAACCATCTGACCTCAATCTTGTTAGCTCTCGTTATCCAAGTTACAGAACAAAAACAGGAATAAAAAATTTTTTTGACCTCGTTTGAACCTCCTTTAGTTTGAAACTAAACTGTGTGTGTAACTCCACTTACAATGATATAGAGAAAACACTGTGTATGTATATATATATATAATACACAAAAGCCATGAATATCCTGTAAATTATATCCTTATAAACGGTGAGTAGTGATGTCATCAGTTATAAACGGTGAGTTCTGATGTCATTTCTGTTACATGACTCACTGAAACTTGTGTATTATAATAAAGTACCCCCTGTTGTAAAATATGAGGATATTAGAAGTTACCTCGGAGTTCCATGACCTGTATAAAAACACTCGGCCTTCGGCCTCGTACTTTTATATGGTCATGAAACTCCTTGGTAACTTATAATATCCTTATATTTTACAAGAGGGGGTACTTTATTCACTATATAAATATATATATATATATATATATATATATATATATATATATATATACCTTGAGGGCGCACCTAACGTTTCTGCTGACTCCCCAGCCTTTGTCTATATATATATATATATATATATATATATATATATATATATATATATTGTCTCCCCTGGAGAATACGGTGCTGCCATTGTGCTTGTGTCTCCCAGGTGCCCCCAGCACTGCCCCCAGACAAAGCTTCTATGATTGGCTGCATTGGTCTCACCCATTAACACAAGGAGGAAAGCAGATCAGATAAAGGAGAGAGGGGAGAAGTGGACCCTATTCTCTGGGTGAGACTTTCCTTCCATCATGGATCTGCCTTCAGCTCTATCAGTCAACTTGCACCAGCTCCACTAGACATGAATAAAACTCAAAGCCAGAATTTCAGCAAAGATTATAATATTAATATTGTAATGATTCACTATGGGTGGGTCTATGCCTTCCTTTTATATTTTGTATTTTACCTGCTACAACCTTGGACCTTAGAAGGTGCAGGAAATCTAAACAGTTTTGTATGAAGAAGCACCAGGGACCCTTTCTAATGGGGACTCTAGTATAGCAAACTCACTACTTTATTCATTTGGGCCAGGCTTCTAGGTTGGGTCTGAAACTCTGTCTTAGGGCTCCAGGTCTCACCTCCTGGCTTAGCAGAGACATTCTTAGACATTCTTTTCCTCTCTGGCCAGGAGTGGCTTCTTTACAGCAACTGGTGACCAACACTGTATATTGGGCACTTTCTGTGGCTACCCCTCTTCCCAGATGTACCATGGAGGCTCTCAGCAGGCCTCAAGTTTTTTTCCCACTCCCAGCCAATCGGAGCTCTCACTTTTCTGTAACCGGGTTGGATGATGTCACAGCAGAGGCAGCTAAGGCACAGGAGCTGGTTGGCCAGAAATGAATGGGGGAAGAGTCCTGTGATTTTTCTACAGCTCTTTAACATGAAATTCTCCTTAACTAATGGAATTGGGCATAAGGTTGATGTAGAGGGATCACTTTATTTAGAGATGTACTTGTAACATATTTCATAGCAAGTTTTGGACGCACCAAAGAATAAGAAAAAAGAAAATTCTCCCTTTTGCCCAATTTGCCAAATGTGGTTGTGACTATTTTCTTGATCCAGAGGGCAGTGAGTATTGTAAGAAGTAAAACTGAGATCTTTTGCTTCCCTGTATTGGGTGGGCAAGGGAGTGCTAGGGACATGTCATGCTAGGACACAAGAGAAGCAATTGAATGAAACATCTGCAGGAAAAACGGTTGCCACCTTTTCTGGAAATAAATACCGCCTATCTATATATTTACATTTTTTCTCTATTAATAACATTGGGATCAACTATCATTTTTACCAGCAGGTGCAACCCTAGCAGGGAAAGACATTCTGAGTGTGGGCAACTGAGTTCTTCACTGCGGAGCCACGTGGAGCCACACAAACATCAGCCCAAGCCATGGTCAGCCCTGTACCTACTCCCTTCTTCCATGTCCATCAGCCAATCACTGACTGAGTCTGACTCAGATGATATAGAATCCAGAGATAGGCCTGACTCATTGGTGGAATCATGAAATAGCTGTGGAACCACTTTATTATAACATGTGTAGTGGGAAATACTGAAAAGTTGGTTTACCTGACCATTTGTTCTGTGCCGAAACTGAGGGATCACTTAATGTAGTGACGGGGAATGATGGGGAATGATCATGTGAGATCCCTGAAAAAAATCATGGAAAAAAACTTGTGGGATTAAGAATGGATGGTTCCAAGCAGTTGCATGTGTCCTCCCAGCCCTCATTTCTTACAGGGATTCTATTGGGATTTTTATAGTGTCATTTTATTTCTAAATTACATTGTTTATCTGCAAATAGTTCACTCTGCCATATAACATTTTATTCTTGAACGAATACATTTATTTTTTAGTTGTAATATTGGTGTGTAGGTGCATTTCAGGTCATTTTGCCTGGTCATGTGATTTCAGAAAGAGCCAGCACTTTAGGAGAGAAATGCTTTCTGGCAGGTTGTTGTTTCTCCTACTCAATGTAACTGAATGTGTCTCAGTGGGACCTGGATTTTACTATTGAGTGCTGTTCTCGAAAAGCCCCTAATGTGCCTCCAAGATGCTGTTTTTTTCTATTTTCTTGGCCTAACAGACAATTTATTTCTCTACCAATTTTAGTGCAATCCAGAGAATTTGTCAAATTATTGTGAGGTTAGTGGGCACCGAGCAATTTTGCGTCTAATGATTTTTCATTGGTCAGAAAATCTATTGGTCAGGTCAGAATATTTCCATCATTCACAGTGAAATGTATCCATTGTCCAATTGTTAGCTGGGCCAAGTGGCAGCTCCCCACAGTTTCCCTCGCTTCAACTAGACAATATCGCTTAAAACGCTTAACGAATAGATCCTTTGAAAACCCTACAGTCTTTGGCCACCTTGATTCTCATCTGAGATGGCCTTGGGCGACAGAGAAATGGGACACCTCTGAATAAATCCTGGTACCTACATAAAGGAAACCCTGGAGGAAGCTTAGCAAAGCCCATTGAAAGCAATTGTCCATGTGTTCTCCAAGCTATTGTTCCACAAGCTCTCATACATGCAAAGCACCTGCTGGATGGGCCACTTTCCAAATATTTTGGATACACTGAATAAAGAAAATGGTGAAAGAAGGATAATGGGGAGTATTTGAGGTCTACGAGAAGTTGCTTCATGGACATTATTGGCTAAACTTGGATTGGCAAGGACGTCTGAAGGACAGGAATCACTAGGTTAAACTACCTGCTCCCCTCTGTTATCTCATGAATGGCACAGTCTGACACACAAGCAACACAGGCAGCTTCCAGTCGACTGCTCCAAGATGTCACGTTTGGGGGTGACCTGGCATTGTTACCTGGGGGTCTCCTGGAAATGTCAGCAGGTACAAGAGAGAAGCATGATGCTAAGGCTCCAGAACATTAACACGTGTGTATATTTGTGTGTGTGTGTTAGATTGTGTTTGGTATCTCAACAGATTATTTAACCCTTTAAGAGCAGCACACCAATATTAACTGGCCAAAGCACTGAAAGGGCTAAATTCTAGCCATATGAGTGATGTAAAATCAAACATAGGAATCTTCACCCCCGCCTTGAATACACAAATGCTTTTGACTGGGCCGGCCCAACAGAACTTACCTTGTCTTCTGCGAAGCTTCCAGATCATCAGGAAGAACCCGGGAATCAAGAGCAGGAGCAGCACAAGGAGCCCAATACAGACGTAGAAGAGAGGCAGCCGCAACGCTGGGATTGCTGGGAATAAGGAACAAGAAATCCAATGTATTTCTGACAGCGGAGGATAAAACTAAAATATTCCTCTCAACATGAATTCATCTAATGATTCGCTCGGGCGTGGGGTTTAGGGTTTTGACTTCTTGCACATTTTCTCTTATTTTGATGTCTTTTCAAATGTTATAGAGTCTTCATAGGACAAATTCCTAAATAGCTAAATATTTGTGCACAGCAGCACTTGGGCCTGCATGCCATTCACCAACTTAGACTGTAAGCTCTGCAGGCCAGTGACCTCCTTCTATATTGGAAATACTAGCAAGTGCTTGGAACAAAATTCTGGATCATCTCACTACTCCAAGCGAGGAGGATGTGCATCCTTATTTAAGGATGGAGATTTGGTGTTGGTTAAGGAAGACAATATGCCAACACATTTGTGGCGGCTGGAATAATCAAAATCGTTTTTCCAGGAAGAGACAATCCCACTTGCTCATATTCTTGCAGATACAAGCGGCTTCACAGCTGGGTCAAGTTGTTACTATGGGTGACTTCAATTATCCAGACATTGACTGGGGTAATGGGGTTGCTAAGACAGAAAAAGCTAGTAGGTTTGTAAATATGCTGAATGATAACTTTTTATTCCAGCTCGTTCAAGAATCTACTAGGAATAACTCTCTTTTGTACCTGTAATAGCTAATAATACTGAACTCATATCTAACATTTGTGTGGGTGAGGGGCATTTAGGGAATAGTGATCATAACATGCAAAGAAGCTATAAGGCAAGCTAAAATTGATATGGAAAAGGATATTGCAGCAAGCAGTAAAAAGAATCCAAAATTATTTATCTGTCTACACAAATGAGGAACCAGTAAGTGAAGGTTTCCTTCTTAACAGTCCCAATTCTAGTAATACAACTAATGATGCATGGTTCACACATGAAGAAATTCAAAAGAGACAAGAACATGTTAAGATTAACAAAGGTCCGGGGCCAGATGGTATTCATCCCATGGTAATTAGCGAGTTTAGCTCTGTGATTGCCAAACCTCTTTACTTAATTTTTCAGGATTCATTGAGATCTGGCATAGTGCCGAGAGACTGGCGAATTGCTAATATGGTGCCTCTATTCAAAAAGGATCCCGTTCTCAGCCTCAAAACTATAGGCCAGTTAGTCTGACGTCAGTGGTAGGAAAGCTTTACAAAGGGTTAACAAAGGATAAGATACTGGACTTCATAGCAAATCATAATACTATGAGTTTGTTCCAGCATGGTTTTATGTGTAATAGATCTTGTCAGACTAACTTAATTTCTTTTTATGAGAAGGTAAGTAGAGACCTGGATTCTGGGATGGCAGTGAATGTGATTTACTTAGACTTTGCTAAAGCATTTGATACAGTGCCACACAGAAGGTTACTGGTTAAATGAAGGAATGTTGGCCTGGAACATAGTATTTGTACCTGGATAGAGAACTGGCTAAAAGATAGACTACAAAGAGTGGTGGTAAATGGAACATTTTCTAATTGGACCAGTGTTGTTAGTGGAGTACCGCAGGGCTCTGTACTAGGTCCCTTGCTTTTCAACTTGTTTATTAATGACCTGGAGGTGGCCATTGAAAGTACTGTTTCTATTTGTGCAGATGAGACTAAATTGTGCAGAACTATAGGTTCCATGCAGGATGCTGCCACTTTGCACAGTGATCTGTCTAAACTGGAAAACTGGGCAGCAAACTGGAAAATGAGGTTCAATGTTGATAAATGCAGGTTATGCACTTTGGCAAAAATAATATAAATGCAAGTTCTACACTAAATGGCAGTGTGTTGGGAGTTTCCTTAAATGAGAAGGATCTTGGGGTCTTTGTAGATAACAAGTTGTCTAATTCTGGGCAGTGTCATTCTGTGGCTACTAAAGCAAATAAAGTTCTTGTATAAAAAAGGGCATTAACTCAAGGGATGAAACATAATTGTGTCTCTTTATAGGTCCCTGGTGAGGCCTCATCTGGAGTATGGGGGCAGTTTTGGACGTAGAACAAAGAATTTCACTTGCACTCAAAGGCAGATAAATGCAGGGATATACAGTTGCACTTTATTGGCAGAAAGGTGCAACGTTTTGAGAATGTCCCCTTTTTCAAACATTGGACACTGGTCCAATTTATTTAAAAAACCCTTCATCTTGATGTATTTGTGTTACCAGTTGGCTACTCATTTGCTTTACTCACGTGTGTCTCATTTGTTAAATACCCACCTGGGGTTGGTAACGTCACTGTTTCTCTCTGCTGAGTTGTTGATTCCACCACCAAGGAACCTGAAATGAGAAACTTAATGAACACAGGGAAGCAAAGTGAAAATATATACCAGATAAATCAGAGATAGGCCCCCTAGAGTTCCAGAAGCCTGACAATAGACAAATGATAAGAAGATACATGTAGACACCAGAGCCAGTATCATGGCATGGAGGAAAACCCAATGGGAGCAACTGGAGACCAAACCAGAAACCTATGAAATGGATTTGTTTCTAGTAGATCATCAAGTCAGGCTCAAGGTTCACATATCCAACACATATCCAGGATTAAAGCATTGCGGGGCCAGCGCTTCCCTTAGTGAAACAAGTGTCTATTTATTTTACACACATCTCAGTGCTCCAATATTTCGGTTTTCAGTTGTAGCACTGAGATGTGTGTAAAATAAATAGACACTTGTTTCACTAAGGGAAGCGCTGGCCCAGGAATGTTTTATTCCAACCTTTGATTATATGATTGAGAATTGGCCGTGCACCCCTGAGATTGCTTGATTGGAGTGCGGATACTGAAGATATATTATATATGTATGTCTGTCTGTATATTTTTATTTGTAAAGTGCTCCTTGAGGGCAAAGCTCTGTACAACAAAACAATAAATTAGTAGTAACAAACAAGGGGTCATTGGAATAAAAAGTAACAATAAGTGCATTATTAGAAATACAATTCACATAAATATAAAATATAATTACACTACAGATTAAGTGCTCAGTGTCAAGGAAACAAAAGGCTAGAGGACCCTACCCCGTAGAGCTTACAGTCTAAATGGGAGGGTAACATCCAGACACAATTCAGAGGGGTATTAAGGTGCTGTGGGTTACAGTCTGTTACACTGTTAACTGCTAACCCTAATATATTTATATAGAGAGAGCAATAGATGATAGATATATAGAGAATAACGTACACCCAATTATAAAAGAATATTATAAGTCAGCAAAGAGTTTAAAGAAGCTTATTCAATGTACCTTAATTAATCATTCCTGTATCAAAAATCACAATTTTTATCCTAATGTCTTAATTGTCCCCTAACCTTTACTTTGTAAACTCTAATTTGTAGGTCCCTCTAACCCTATTGTATCTGTAACCCTTGTTTGTTATCCACCATTTATTCCCTGTTTGTTATAACTAAGGTAAAGCACTGAGTATCTTGTCAGCGCTATATAAATAATTGATGATGATGATGAAAGAGTTCCATAGCCATACAAAAGAATGAGGCCAAAGCCCATGTGCTTTTATACAGGTCATGGAACTCTGAGATGACTTCTAATATCCTTATATTATACATCTGGGGGTGCTTCATTTCTTATAATACACACGTTTCAGTGAGTCATGTGACAGACATCACTAAACACCAATTATAACTGATGACATCACTAAGCGCCATTTCTAAGAATCTACTTTCTGGGATATTCATGGCTCTTGTGTAATATACATATGAGCACTTTCAGGTAGCAGAATGGTGGTCTCCTGGGGGTAACTCTATTGCAGACCCCCACAACAAAGGACATAATATTTATTATATACCATAATTAAAAAAAAAAGAAAAGAAAATGCTAAACTTGTTCGGCTCTACCTAATACATAAGTGATCTCCCGCCTGCCTGTTGCCCCTATAAAAACAGGTGTGAGGAAGTTCAGACCCCCCAGGTTCTCTCATTGACAAGTACAGATACGGCCCAATCACCAGGCAGCAAATCTTACAAGAAATACAAATAGAAACATTGGCCCCTTTCTCAAGTAATGCAGCAGTTCTTCCAAAAACTAACAATGCTGCAATCTCATTGGAACCTTCAAGAGCTACAAAAAATAAATCCTAAAACAGACCAGGTAAAATTAGTGGCACGTTTTAGATTTTGTCAAATATATTTGGAATTCAGGTGATTCTCCTTTAACTGACAAACTGACGTGAAGTGTCTGTACTATAAGGCCACTCAGATTTCATTATCTGACCATGAACTTGGATAAAGGAGGTGAGACAGAACATTGGTAGAAATTGGATGTTGGGGAGCACCTCTATTATAGAGAACAGTAGATGGTGTCCAGGGTCAAGTAGACAAATCCCATGTGAAAAGGAGAAAAGAAGACCTGACCCGTGTATTTGCACCCCCCCATCTGTTGCACCCAGAGGCTCAGATATGAAAATTCAAACGTAACTTTTAATGACCAAAAAATAAATAAAAATTGTTGTCCAGTGTCCAGCAATCAAAAACAAGGTTAGGAACGGGGAGACGGAAGGACACGAGTCAATGGGCTTGTCACGTGCATTTGCACCTGTATTGTAACTGGGAAATGAATATATCAGATATGCTATATGAATCGGATATGCTATATTGTTGTCACAGGCATATCCCAGTAAGGGGTTAAGTGGATTAGGAATCAATCACTTCACCCACTCAGGCTCCATTCCAACACAACCCCTTCACCCACCCCAATAGATAAGATGGGTAGATGGATATGCTGTAGCTGTTCTGCCTATCGATGATGCTTTGCTGAGCCTCAGGCATAATTAAGCAATTAATGGTTGAAAAGCACTACCCAAAGGTACAATAAGGTAAGTGAGCGGTTGGAGAGAACTGCCCGACGGCACCAACCAGCAGTTTGAGATCGATACCCCAAAATCCACTTCAACCACCGACCCCTTCACACACAGCACATTCCCTCCCACTTTGTGAGTAACTTTGAGAAAACCCACAAGTTGTAGGTGAAACGCATCAGGCACAATTTTAGTGTTGGTTACGCAAATATATTTATTATCCACGAACCGGGAGGCAATGCGCTTTGGGTGAGTCTCTGGATGCAACAGATGGGAGGTTACAGATACACGGGGCAGTTCTTCCTTTTCCTTTTTACCTGAGACAGAACATTGTAAGGAATGATGGACTCTCAGACCTTCGTGTTTCTGTTATATGCGTGAATACTGGACTAGAGAGGAATGGATGAAGTGATAGTTACATAGTAGTTACATAGTTAAATTGGGTTGAAAAAGACAAAGTCCATCAAGTCCAACCCCTCCAAATGAAAACCCAGCCCCATACACACACCCCTCCCTACTGTCACATAAATGATATATCCCCATATCTATACTAACTATAGAGTTTAGTATCACAATAGCCTTTGTATTATGTCTGTCCAAGAAATCATCCAAGTCCCTCTTATAGTCATTAACTGAATCATCACCCGGCAGTGCATTCCCCAACCTCACTGTCCTCACTGTGATGAACCCCCTACTCTGTTCCTTTAAATGAAACTTCTTTTCCTCTAGTCTGAAGGGGAGGCCTCTGGTACGTGATTCTCTTTATGGGTAAAAAGGTCCCCTGCTATTTGTCTATAATGTCCTCTAATGTACTTGTAAAGTCTAATCATGTCCCCTCACAAGCGCCTTTTTTCCCCCAGAGAAAACAACCCCAACCTTGTCAGTCTCCCCTCATAATTTAACTCTTCCCTCCCTCTAACCAGTTTAGTTGCACTTAGTCTCTGCACTCTCTCCAGCTCATTTATATCCCTCTTAAGGACTGGAGTCCAAAACTGCCCCCATACTCCAGATGAGGCCTCACCAGGGACCTATAAAGAGACACAATTATGTTTCATCCCTTGAGTTAATGCCCTTTTTTATACAAGAACTTTATTTGCTTTAGTAGCCACAGAATGACACTGCCCAGAATTAGACAACTTGTTATCTACAAAGACCCCTAGATCCTTCTCATTTAAGGAAACTCCCAACACATTGCCATTTAGTGTAGAACTTGCATTTATATTATTTTTGCCAAAGTGCATAACCTGCATTTATCAACATTGAACCTCATTTTCCAGTTTGCTGCCCAGTTTTCCAGTTTAGACAAATCACTGTGCAAAGTGGCAGCAGGGCCGCCATCAGGGGGGGACAGGGGGGACAAGCGTACCAGGCCCGGGCATGAAGGGGGGCCCGGCAGCGCTGCATTTTTTTGAAGATCCGGGCCCCCCTTACGAGCGCCCGAGCCGTACGTCTTGCCTCTTCAGTGCCGAATGCGGAAGTGCCGAAAAGCCGAAGCCGATGCGACGAAAAGACCCGAAGTCACGGAAAAAGCCGAAGTCCCGAAGTCACGAAGCGCCGAAAAGACCCGAAGTCACGAAAACAGCCGAAGCCGAAGTCCTGAAGCAGCGCAAAGACCCGAAGTCACGAAAACAGCCGAAGCCGAAGTCCTGAAGCGGTGAAAAGACCCGAAGTCACGAAAGGAGGCGAAGTTGAAGTACTGAAGCCATGAGTTCAATTCTACTGAACACCAGTTTGTGTTTTTTTTTTTTTTAATCCCCTGGCCACCAATGTATTATTTTAATATTCTATAGGCCCCTGCCACCAATCTTTTTTTTAAAACTTTTGTTTTTGGGGCCCCAATTTTTTTTTTAACTCGTAAGGGGCCCCTTGCCACCATTGTTTTTTTTTGGGTTTTTTTTTTTAAAAAAAAAATTAATTTTCTTTTTGGTGGCCCCAAATTTTTTAACTTGTAAGGGGGCCCCTGCCACCAGTTTTTTTTTTTTTCAAAAAAAAATTATTTTTTTTTTTATTTTTTTGGGGCCCCAATTTGTTTTTAACTTGTAAGGGGGCCCCTGCCACCATTTTTTTTTTTTCAAAAAAATTTTTTTTTCTCCAAATTTTTTTTTTGGGGCCCCAATTTGTTTTTAACTTATAAGGGGGCCCCTGCCGCCAATGTTTTTTTTTTTTTTCAAAAAAAAATTAATTTTTTTTCAAATTTTTTTTTGGGGCCCCAATTTGTTTTTAACTTAGAAGGGGGCCCCTGCCACCAATGTTTGTTTATTTTTTAGTTTTTTTTACATTTTTTTTTGTTGGGGCCCCAAGTTTTTTTTAACAGGGGGCCCCTGCCACCAATGTTTTTAAAAAAAAAAAATTTTAATTTTTTTTTTTTGGGGCCCCAATTTTTTTTATAAGGGGGCCCTGACCATCAATAGCTTTTTACAACTTGTGTGGGGGGGGGGTTACTTTTTTAGCGCTGATGTCTGTGTGGTCTTTTAACTGCGATGTGGGCGGGATATGGGGCGGAGCTTGGTCGTCAGTGTGGGCGGGGCCCAGGGGGCCCCAAAAATTTTGTTGTACGGGGCCCCGTGATTTCTAATGGCGGCCCTGAGTGGCAGCATCCTGCATGGAACCTATAGTTCTGCACAATTTAGTCTCATCTGCACAAATAGAAACAGTACTTTCAATGGCCACCTCCAGGTCATTAATAAACAAGTTGAAAAGCAAGGGACCTAGTACAGAGCCCTGCGGTACTCCACTAACAACACTGGTCCAATTAGAAAATGTTCCATTTACCACCACTCTTTGTAGTCTATCTTTTAGCCAGTTCTCTATCCAGGTACAAATACTATGTTCCAGGCCAACATTCCTTCATTTAACCAGTAACCTTCTGTGTGGCACTGTATCAAATGCTTTAGCAAAGGCTAAGTAAATCACATCCACTGCCATCCCAGAATCAAGGTCCCTGCTCACCTTCTCATAAAAAGAAATTAAGTTAGTCTGGCAAGATCTATTACACATAAAACCATGCTGGCACAAACTCATAGTATTATGATTTGCTATGAAGTGATGGCTCCGTTCATCATGGATTTCAGCGCTCTCTGCCTCGGGTTTGAACTGTTTGACATTTAGATGTGATTGTTTCGCTGGGGACGCTCGTTGGCATTGACGCATGGAACGAGAGGATTCAGAACCCACACCCGGATTGACAATGTGCATATGTGCCATAGTAATAAAGGACACTCTGTCCTGCTCCCTTTGTAATTATCGTTGTTCTGTGTTGACACTGAGCCTCATACCTTCTGCTGACTAAAGTGTTTTTTGACCCCTGTCTGTTTGTACATTGCTGAACGTTGGCTGCCTGGACCTCTGCCTGATTGACCCTGATACTGACTGACAATTCTGACTTGACATTCTGGAACTTTTTTGCTCTCCTCCACTGTTTGCAGTCCTGTCTCCAATCTCAGAGATTGTCTAACCTGTGGGAGGTGTAGGAGAGGCTGTATCTCCACTAACATCCTCTGAGACAAGGTCCCCTGTTCCAAGGTACGTGATATAAAGAGACATCACAGGATGCTGCACAGCAGGGTCCTAGTGGGATAAGATGCCCCTTCTACTGCACTAGAATTCATCTGTGTTGTACCCCTTGCCTGAACTTTTGGGGATTGAGTTATAGTGAAAGTGAGTTACTCTTTGGCTTGCAAGAGCTGTCAGCTACAGTTGAGAGACTGGAAAAGTGACTTTCATACTGTGGAACGAGACTAGGCTGGTAGCACTGATTTATGAAGACTCCTCAATAGTGATATGGAACCTTTACCTGATGCAAAACACGGCCACAAATTACCACTACATTTGCTCTTGTTGAGCAATTCTACTGCTCAGTTGACTATAGGACAGACCCAAGCTGATACACAAGCTACTGTACCACCGCAATATCCATTGACAAATCAGCACAAGAGGGCCCTATGGCAGGAGAAGGGCCCAAAACAGACAAAGGAATATAAGAAAGCAAAAATCCTCCCAGAAGAAATTCATTGGAACATATGGAATGCATTTTGGAGTGCAATATTAAAATCATGGGTCCAGCAGGACAAAGAACTGAAGCTCAATCTAAGGAGCACCCAGGAATTATTGAAGACAAAACATCAGACTATTCTGGCTGGAATGATTCTGGATCAAAATCCCATTTTCCTAGTTGGCAGAAGAAGAGGGGCCCAAACAGTAGACCAATGTGAAAAGCTTATTCATGGTTAAAAGAAACATGGTTTCAGTTATTCTTTCCAAAGAGGGTCCTACCAAATATTATGTCTATGTGACAATGAGTTTGTCAATATAATCTTTTCTCAGATCTAAAAGCCAATATTATGTTCTGAATAGAATTAAGTTCTGTCATCTTAATAGTGAACTATAGGGCATTGTATGGAGGGGTTATAGTACTGGGAGGGGGATGGGGTGATGCTGGTGATCCTTTTCATGAACTGACAGTAACAAAACAATAATGACTAATATTTACCGTTGCACAGCAGTCCCACCGCTCCCTCGTTCTGACATATATTACGGTTCTTGTCATGGATTCGGCAGTCCCAGGGTGACTTGACCTGCTGTTGACAGATAAAGGCCATATAGGTGCTAAGTGAATGATTATAAATGGATTTCTTCACAAAGGAGCCACATTCAAGATATTTGCAGAGCATATCTGAGTCTTCATCATCCCAGTGACTGTTGCAGACAGTCCCCCAAACGCCCTTCAGAAACACCTCAATCCGTCCTGAGCAGCCATCTGGGCCCCCATTCAGACGCACAGCCTGGTGCTCTGTTGAAACAAATATATATAAATATACTGTATATAGAAATCATGGTAACAAAGGAAGAGATGTCTTAGAAAAATGTCATAAAATGTGGTTTTACCTCTAACTGAGTTGGACAATAAAGGTTAATTTACAAAGCAAATTCAGTCAGTAGAGTGCACACTTTGCACAAAATCATTTAATTACCCACAATGTAACATTATTTAGCAGAATTCCAGCATTCGGGCAAGTAAATTGGGTTTGGATTTTGGCAGCGTTGGTCAAGGCTTTGAAAACCACATTCATGAGCAATTCATTAGGGGCAAGAAAAAGGTGGAAAATGCAAAGGGAGCCTTTAAGTAAGAACTCCTCAATGCAGGGGTTAATTCCAAGGGCCCGTCGTGTCTGTCAGGGCCGGATTTACATAGACCCTAGGCCCACTGCCATTGGTCGCATCGTCCCCTCCCTTTTATTTATTTATTTATTTTTGCTTTTAATTTCCAACACTTTTTTATTGACGATGGACAAATGAAATTCACAAATGCAGTATAAAGTTCTACATATCCAACACAGCTGTGAAAGAGGTGTACAAAGTGTATACATTGAAATCATTATTCATACAAGGTGAGAAGCGGTACAGTATCCAAAGTCAGTTATAATACAGAAAAAAACTATAAATAGCAAATATGAGAAAAGAAAAAAAAATATAGAAAGAGAAGGAGAAAGAGAGAAAAAAAAGGGAGGGGAGATTTTTATGCCCGAGATGCAATATTACGAGCCAACGAGCAGAGATCAAATATAATCTATCACATATCATATACTGGCCTCAGAGATGCCTTAAAAGATCCTGTAGTTTAGAGGTTCTATTATCGTCTTTATATATAGCAGACTCAGACTCACCCCTCCCTTTTATTCAATCATTTTTTCATCATCAGGACCAGAGCAATGGGGATTGGCCATTTTAAACTCCTGCGTCTCCCCAGTGTTTCTGAACCAATGTGGGTGTGGTTGGACAGCACGCCTCCCCCTAAAATCCTGCCGCCCTAGGCCCGGACCTTGGTGGCTTCTCCACAAATCCAGGCCTGATGTCTGTGAACCCTGTAGTTTGCACCTAATCTGGAGTCAATTCTTGCAGTTTGCACTTCACCTTTACTATCTATTGTATTATGCATGAAAGAGACATGTTGGTGAAATATCTTACCAGAGCAGATAACCCCTGCATGCTCCCCTGCTAAACAATCATGACTTTCATTTGCTGGACATTCCCATAGAAAATGTTCTGTGCCGTCGCAGTTCATCTCATCTCTGTGAATCTTTAATGGCCCAGACCCAAAATGGGACCCTCCAAGAACTTGTAAAGGTAAACCACAACCCAGCTGCCGACAAGTCACCTGGGCATCAAGGGCATCCCAGCCATCATCACAAATAGAACCCCAAACCTTGTCCAGCAAGAGCTCGACACGTCCAGCACATGGACTTCCCCCTCCAACAAGCTTAAGAGATGGTGGTTCTGTGGAATGAAAAACAGTATGGTATATAAAATGTATAGAGTATATTGCAACAAGAAATAAATTAAATCTCAAATTATTTTTTTAATATATAAATAGTAAAAAAATGGAGCAAGAAGGGTGGGACCCTTATCAGAGGGGGGTCAGCTGGTTGATGAGAACAGAGAAAAAGCTGAGATTCTTAACTATTTTTCATCTGTCTACACAAATAAGGAACCAGTAAGTGAAGGTTTCCTTCTTAATAGTCCCAATTCTAGTAATACAACTAATGATGCATGGTTCACACATGAAGAAATTCAAAAGAGACTAGAATATGTTAAGATTAACAAAGGTCCAGGGCCAGATGGTATTCATCCCAGGGTAATTAGCGAGTTTAGCTCTGTGATTGCCAAACCTCTTTACTTAATTTTTCAGGAAGTCTCGCAAGTATGCAGAGAGACTGATGTATTGCTTAAACATTTCTCAGCCTGAAAATTATAGGCCTGTTAGTCTGACATCAGTGGTAGGCTTTTGGAAGGGACAATAAGGGATACATTACTTATCACAATACTATGAGTTTTTGCTGCATGGTTTTATGCATAACAAATTTAATTGACTTTTATGAAGAGGTGAACAGGAATCTTGACTCTGGGATGGCAGTGAATGTGATTTACTTAGACTTTGCTAAAGCATTTGATACAGTGCCACACAGAAGGTTACTGGTTAAATTAAGGAATGTTGGCCTGGAACATAGTATTTGTACCTGGATAGAGAACTGGCTAAAAGATAGACTACAAAGAGTGGTGGTAAATGGAACATTTTCTAATTGGACCAGTGTTGTTAGTGGAGTACCGCAGGGCTCTGTACTAGGTCCCTTGCTTTTCAACTTGTTTATTAATGACCTGGAGGTGGCCATTGAAAGTACTGTGTAGGGAGCCATAGGTGTAATAAATACCTATGGCTTTAAATCCCTTATCTCCCTGGTTGCCGGGGAAACATGCCCATGTACATAGTTACTTTGTTTTCTTTTTTCAGTTATTGGCCTACTGGCCTTATGCCCACTCACAGCCACATTGTGACTTAGTGCCTGGTTAGGGGTGGATCATTGGCTTCTGGTTGCTGACCCAGCTGGATCTGTGCCAGGGAGCCTGGGGACACCAAGGCCCAGTAAAGCTGTTCTGCCCTAGAGGGACCAGTACCTCTAGTGAAAGTCAGGTGCAGGGCCCCCGTAAGTGAGACTTAGCCAGAGACAGATTAACTCTTTCATAGTACTCTTTAGGAGAGTGAGATAGATAGGGTACATAGCATGAGCAGCATGTGCTCCTACAAGGATTGTAGTAGGGAGTAGCTCTTCCCTAGGCGCCTATAGTGAAGGGACCGCAGATGGATAGGGAATCAGGCTTTAGATTTATTCTCTCTGATTATTCACCTGTATGGGATCTGGACCTCGTCTGGGCATTCCAAAATAGGGGGTGCACCTTCAATTACCCTAACTGCTTCCACATGGTGCTGCATTGTGTTATTTCTGCCTGACTGTCCTGCCGTTTTAACATCTTGTCTGCCATTGCCTCTGTGGATTCGTGAGTATACCCTGTGTATCATTTGTTTGGAGAAATAAAAATTATTTGTTGCTGCAAGAACCTCCTGGGGTCCATTATCTTTATGCATTATAGATTATGTGAGTTGTAGTTCAACTACATCCTTCCTTCATACCTTTCACATAGAAAAGGCCCTGCTTGTGTGTTAGAGTCAAGTGTATCCCTTTTACTACTGATTTGCTGGACATTAACCTTTACTGGTCTAACTTAGCCCAAAATAGTGTAACAACTGTTTCTATTTTTGTTTCTATAAGAATTAAGAAATTGGTCACTTGGGCAGCAAACTGGGAAATGAGGTTTAATGTCACATCCAGCACATGGACTTCACCTACCAACAAGCTTTACAGATGGTGATAACATGATAAAACAGTAAGTGAGGTTGAAAAAAGACACACGTCCATCAAGTTCAACCTTAAGTCTATATATAACCTGCCTAACTGTCAGCTGAACAAAAAGTAACTCCAGCACACGTAACATGCTCAAGGGATTGCTCCTGTGTTTAATGTCAATCCAACAATACAACGTTTCAGGGGCGTACCCCTTCGTCAGGTTGCTTTTTACTATTAATATACTTAAAAATCTTTTTGGGGTTAGTCTTAGCCTCTGCTGCAATTAACTCTTAATTTCCTTTCTTAGCCTTCCGGATTGCTGATTTACAACATTTATTACAGTGTTTATATTCATTAAATGCAGCTTCTGTCCCAACAGATTTGTAGTTATTAAATGCCTTTCTCTTCTTTCCTATTAACTTCTTTACTTCTGTATTAAGCCACACAGGATGATTCTTAGAGCTTCTACATTTAGTCCTTAAGGGAATAAATTGAGAACAGTAATGATTTAATATCAGTTTAAAGGACAACCATTTCTGTTCTGTGTTTTTAGCTGAAACCCTAATGCCCCAATCAATACTCTGTAGGGCAGCCCTCAAGGCACTAAAATTAGCTTTTGCAAATTGTTGCCCCAGTATATATTTGTTTTTTGCACCAGACATTAAATGATATAACATTATGGTCACTATTACCCAGGGGTTCAATGACTGGCACATTTGCTATAAGTTCTGGCTCATTAGAGATCACTAGATCCAGAATAGCATTTTTTCTGGTTGGCTCCTCAACAACCTGTGCCATAAAATTATCATGTAACAGTTTATAAACTTGTTCCCATTAACTGATCTGGCAGTACTGTTGCTCCAGTCAATATCTGGCTAATTAAAATCCCCATTATCATTACTTTCCCCAAACTAGCAGACTAGGTTAGTCTCCTCCCCCTCCTCCTCAGTTACATTAGGGGGTCTACAGTGACTCTTTGCTGGACTCTACAATTAGTGAAGAGCTTTACCAATAAGACTTCCGCCCCCTCATTTTCTAACATCACCTCCTCCTTTATATTAGATTTAAATTCCACCACATTCAGAACCCTAGCACCAGGCAAGCAGCAGACTGTTGGGCATGTAGGGGCCTTGCGACAGATTCCCCTAACCACCTTTCTAATAATTGAATCCCCTATAACTATAAACTGCCTTTCCTTCCTTGCACTCCCCCTACCACCCGTATTAGAGACACTGCCCCCCAGGGTGCTCTGAGAGTCAGTCTGCTCCATACACGCCAGTTTAGAGCTTTTTTCCCCAGTATCTTCAGCCAAAATGGTGAATCTGTTGCTTTGGACAAGCTGTGGACCAGCCCCCCTACTCTTCTGTCCCCTACTTCCCTTTCTAACTGTAACAAACCTGCCTCCCTCATTAGTCTCCACTACCCCTTCTCCTCCCCCCACTCCACTAGTCCCTGCCAGTGGTTGCTCTGTGACCTCCTTTTCTCCCCCTCGTTTGCCCCTCAGTGCTGCAAGTTCCCCCCTTAGAGTCTGCAGCTCAGATTCCAAGATGAAAACCCAGCGACATCTCTCACATGTAAATACTGCCTGGAACTGCTGCTCCAACACCACATACATGTGACACTGAGTGATACCAGCAAACCCACTCATATTTACACTGGGTACTTACACTCTCCCAAATGTAATTCCTCACAAACACCTTTTCAGTTTTAAACGCCTTTCTTAATGCTTAATTCACTTGCAACACTCGCTCAGCAGCTCCTACACTCACTTTTTAGTCCCAGATTTATAGAGGTTTCAAACCAAAGAACATAAAGCCTGATCCGAATTGATCTGATCTGATTAACTCCTCCCTCTTAATTAGCAGGAAGAGGGAAAGACAGAACTAATGCTGCTTGTTACAAACAGTAAAACAACAATCCCTTATTCACTTTAAAAAATGTTCCCTGAAAAACTATCTCAGTCTAAAACACAAAAAGAAAATAAATGCCCTAAATGTATCTACCAAAAAAGCTGTTTGTCTCAGTCAATCATTTGCACGTTCTCCCTCCTGTAATTGTTTTATTTGCATTATATTATTTTAGTTCCTAGTGGGATTTCCCCCATTCATTACCAGGGGTTTCCCACCCTCTCCCACCAATAGCTCAGAGACTCCCTGGGAAGCTGCATGAGATCATGTTCTAGAAGGTTCTACCAGGAAGAGGTTCCATTTTGAAGGAATTTTGGAGGAATTTCCCTTACATTATACGTGTTAGAGCCCAGGGGAGTCAGAATCAGAATCAAAGGAGCAACAGCCCCACTATGTTGTATAGTAAGTTGAACTATAAAATAGCAGCTATTGATAATTGTTTCCATTACGAGATACTCTTGGGCATATTGGGCACATTGGGCATGTAGTTTGGCAGTTTGGGTGGGTTTAGATTCATAGTTGGGATCCTATAAAGTACATAATATGATTCCACATGAAGCAATAAATATGAGCCACAGACTCCGGTACCTTTGCAGTTGATCATTGCAAGAGCCGAGCAGTTCCCGGCTGGTACGTGGGACAATGTGCAGTGGCTCAGTGACTTTGCTGTGGGACACTCTATTGTCACATACACAGAAGAATTTGTTACAGTAGATACAGGGCTCTGCTCCTTTGCGTTCCCACAATGCAGTGATTTGCAGATCAGCCCAGATACAATCACATTCAAAGAGTCTTTACACAAAGGCAGCCACTCGCTCCGGCTCTTTATCTCCACTGCCCCCTCACAAGGAGGATCCTTTGCCCCCAATCGGACAGAGACAGGATCTAAAAGATAAGAATAACATTGTTACAGTAGTTCAGACCAGGCAAGATGGATATTTTAAAATAAATGAGGAACTTTACAGATAAGGCTAAAACCTCAGGCGAGAAAGATGAACCATTTTTGTTTTTATAGGCTGCTAATCAGAGTCGGCCCCCCAGCAATACAAGGACCTACATAGTCAGATATTCCATGGGGGCTTGGCAGCTTCTGCTGAGTTGCATATTGGACACAGCTGATATAAAAGGAACAGTTCAGTGTAAACTGCATCTTTGCACATACATTGATTTCTGCATTTGCTTAAAAATAAAGCACAATTTTTTCCACTGAAGTTCTGACTGGCTACTGAACTTACATGCGCCCAGTGACTTGTATAAAGGCTGGAGTGAGTGGATGTGTAACATAATAGCCAGAACACTACTTCCTGCTTTTCAGCTCTCTAACTCTGAGTTAGTCAGTGACTATAAGGGGGGCCACATGGGACATAACTGTTCAGTGAGTTTGTAATTGATTCTCAGCATTCAGCTCAGATTCAAAAGCAACAGTTATGTCCCATGTGGCCTCCCCTCAAGTTTCTGATTGGTTACTGCCTGGTAACCAATCAGTGGAAAGCAAGAGAGCTGAAAAGCAGGAAGTAGTGTTCTGGCTATTATGTTACACATCCACTCACTCCAACCTTTATACATTACATTTTTAGTTAACTAACTATATTGAAAACAATATATATATATATATATATATATATATATATATATATATATATATATATATATATATATAAAAAATATATATATATATATATATATATATATATATATATATATATATATATATATATATATATATATATATATATATAGATAGATAGATATAGTAAGGGGGTTAGAAAAGAGCACAAAGCAATAAACAATAAGTGAGATAAGTGTAGCACAGTGACACCATCCCATGAGGCAGCTCATTGGAAAGCTACTGAAAACAGGCAGCTCAGAAAACCATCCTACTAGGCAGCTCAGGGGGAGCCATTCTACTAGGCAGCACATACAGATAACATCATCCCCCCAGGCAGCACATAGGGATGACACCATCCCACCAGGCATATGAACACCATCCTACCAGGCAGTTCATAGGAATGTCATCCCACCAGGCATCTCATTGGAATACCATCCTTCCAGGTAGCCCAGGTGTTCCCTAGGTCCTATGTACACCATCCCAGTATGCAGTTCATAGGAACACTGTCTTACCAGGCATCTCATAAGAACACTATCCTACCAGGCAGCTCATAGTGACAACACCATCCTACCAGGCAGCTCATAAGAACATAATCCTACCAGGCAGCTCATAGTGACACCACCCCCCAGGCAGCTCATAGGAAAATCATCATACTAGGCAGCTCATAGGAAAATCATCAAACCAGGCAGCTCACAGGAAAACCAACCCACAAGGCAACTCATAAAAAACTAGCACTCCAAGTAGCTCATAACAATACCACCCTAACAAGCAGCACAATACGATAATACCATCCCACCAAGCAGCACATAGGAAAACCATCCTACCAGAATGGCTCATAAAGGCACTATGCTACAAGGCAGCTCATAGGGACAACACCATCCTAACAGAAAGCTCATAAGAATACCATCCTACCAGGCAGCTCATAGTGACAACTCCATCATATCAGGCAGGTCATAGTAACACCATTGTACACGGCAGCTCATAGTGACAACACCATCCGACCATACAGCTCATAAGAACACCAACCCACAAGGCAACTCATAAGAAAACCATCCTACCAGGCAGCTCATAAGAATACCATCCTACCAGACAGCACATAGTGACAACACCATGCTACCAGGCAGGTCATAATGACACCACCACCCTACCAGGCAGCTGATAGGAAAACCATCCTACCAGGCAGCTAATAGGAATACTACCCAACCTGGCAGAATATAACAATACTATCCTAATAGGCAGCTCATAGTGACAACAGCACCCCACCAGGCAGCTCATGAGGAAAACCAACCCACAAGGCAACTCTTAGGAAAACCATCCTACTAAGCAGGTCACAACATCCTACCAGGAAGCTCATAGTGACAACAGAATCATACCAGGCAGCTCATAAGAATGCCATTCTACCTGGCAGCCCATAGTGACAACTCCGTCATACCAGGCAGCTCATAGTAACACCATCCTACATGGCAGCTCATAGTGACAACACCATCCTAACAGGCAGTCATAGTGAAAATGCCATCCTACCAGGCAGCTCATAGTGAAAATGCCATCCTACCAGGCAGCTCATAAGAATACCATCCTACCAGACAGCACATAGTGAAAACTCCATCATATCAGGCAGCTCATAGTAACACCATCCTACATGGCAGCTCATAGTGACAACTCCATCATACCAGGCAGCTGATAGGAAAACCATCCTACCAGGCAGCTCATAGGAATACCACCCAACCAGCCAGCACATAACAATACTATCCTAACAGGCAGATAATAGTGCCAACAGCATCCCACTAGGCAGCTCATAGAAAAACTTTCCTACCAGACAGCTCACAGGAAAACCAACCCACAAGGCAACTCATTGGAAAACCATCATAGAAGGCAGCTTATAAGAACACAATCTTACCAGCCAGCCAGAGGGACCAACAGATCATGGGTGTGTAGAAAGTTAGTAATACTGGAGAACACAATATGTTCTAGGAGTTTAGAGGCAAGTGGTAGAAGGGAGACAGGACAGTAATTTCACAGACAGGCTGGGTCAAGCGTGGCCTTTTTAAGAATAGGCTTTACACAGGCCTGTTTGAAAGGAAAAGAGAAGGTTCCAGAAGCTAGAGAAGAATTGAAAATGTGAGTAAGTGGTGGAGTAAGCTCTGCAGTGTTTGAGCAGAGAAGAAGGCATAAGGTCAAGTGGGCAAGTTGTGAGTGGAGAGGACAAGAGAAGCTTGGAGACTTCAGACATTGTTACCAGAGGGAAGGAATTAAGACATGTAGAAGGGGCTAAGGAATGAGGAGCTGTTAGTAGAGGTAGGGATCTGATTGTGGATGGTTGTCTTTGTCTTTAAAGAAATCAGCAAAGTCCTGAGGAGAGTGCGTCAGGTTGACCAATACTGTCGATGACGGATGGAGAAGAATATTGAATAAAGAAAAAACAGGGGTTGTGGATTGGGTTTGTGATTGTTTATAAGGGGCCTGTAGTTCTCTTGCTTGGCCTTCGACAATGTAGAATTGAGGCAGGACAGTAGAATAAAGTCTGCTTGCGTAAGGGATTATTTTCCACATACGTTCAGCAGATCTTAGGAGTGAAAGAATCTGGTTTGTGAATTCAGCCAGGGGCATTGATTTTGAGTATGTGAACGCTTTGCCTGTAAAGGGGCAAATGAGCCAATGGCTGAGGATATCTACACGGTGGAGAGTATAGCTGGTCCTATAACTGTCTCACTGGTGCTCCGTCCCGGCACCAAAATTTAGTAATATAGTTTCACAAAAGTTGAGAACAGACAGGACGCTGAAGCAGAGTTACTGCTGGTGTGCAAATTTATTTTTCACACAACATGTTTCGAGCAACATATGTCCTTTTTCAAGTGTAAAAAAAGGGCATATGTTGCTCGAAACATGTTGTGTGAAAAATAAATTTGCACACCAGCAGTAACTCTGCTTCAGCGTCCTGTCTGTTCTCAACTTTTGTGAAACTAAATGGCTGAGGATAGTATGTGATTTTATTCACTTACAAAGGTATCAGGATCAGACGTTTCCTTAAAGGAAGGGAGACTGGACCTGAAAGACTGAGCCAAGGCTGGAAGGTCAATGTCACGTGTATCCCGAACTAAGACAATGGGGGAAGAAGCAGGTGGGCACGGAGAGTGAGAGATGGAAAATGTAACCAAATGGTGATTTATATTCTCCTTATATCTCTCCGGGCAAAAGCTCTGGGAACAGCATTGAGCCTCTCTCTCTAATACACAAATAAATGATTCATACAACATATTTCTGAGAGATCCTCCACCCAACAGCCTATTTAGGTAATCAGCAAGAAATAGAGATATAGTTAGTGAGAAGTAGGTGAGACATGGTAAGATGATGAGAAATGGTGTAACTAAGAATCATTGCATGACCTCTGACGTATGGAACAGAGATATCTGAGTGAGATGGAAATTGGGTGGAATTAGGTAGCACTTCATGGCCCAACATATAGAGATGGAGAGAGGGTTACACTGGGTTTGATATATAAGTAGTAATATGAAGAGAAAGTGGATACAAGTGAGGTTAAAAGAAATGGAGAGGGTAGGAGAGTAATGAGAGGCCTAAGATACAGGGTTATAAGAAGTGAGAAGGAGAGAGGGTGGAATAAGTAGAACAGCATGGCCCCTGAGACACTGATATTTACACAGATACAGTACTGGATATACAGTGTTATGTAGTGAGAGGACGAGGCAGCACTGCATAGCCCTGTAATGAAGAGATTTAGAAGAAATATGAACTAGTAATCATCCCATAGAAATAAAACTAAGTAGAGAATGGAAAGAGAGTGGAACTTGGTAGCACCTCATGGCCATTGAGTTACAGACATACATATATAGTGAGATGGATGGAGGGTGGAACTAAGTGAGAGATACAAGTAGTAAAATGGCGACAGGGTGAAACTAGGTGCAATATGGAGACATGATATGGAAAGAGAGTGAAACTAGGTGTGATGTAGAGATAAATAAAAGCAAATAGATGGAGAACTAGACAGCACTTGGTAACCAAACCAGATACATGTAGAAATATAATACCAGAGAGACAGGGATAGGGGACAAACTTCTTCATTCCATCATTCGGACTTCAGATGAAAGAAAAAGGTGCTAGAGCTACAAGCCTGTATGTAGCTGCACTAGTAGAAACTAGTAGTAGAAACCTCAAAGGCATTAAAAGAGTCAGGTCAGAAAACCCCCACCTCACCCAGTTAAGGATTCTTCCATTGATTCTACTGACCTGCTTTGTTGGCAGTTCCCACTGTGAGTCCCACAAAAAGGAAGCAAAGCTGAAGCATCTTGGTCTCTTTGGTTTTCAGTTTATTCTCTAATGTTGAGCCTGTCCAATATCAGACACAAAGTGGATCTCAATGTTCTTTTTCTGCTGAATTCTCCCAGCAGATTCTCTCCTCAGTTTCTTGACCGCTTGGTCTGTGTCCATCAGAACCCTATTGTCTCAATCAAGCTCCATCATTTCTCTTATGTTTCTTCTGTATTTCTCATGGGCTCGTTGACAGGAAACAATGACAAATTTGTGAGAAGAGAATGGCAGGAAGGGGGTGTCTTTTGTGGTTTGGAGAAAATTCTACCTGTTTCACAAACATTGAAAAGTGGCTTCATTTCGTGTAATTGTGTAAAGTGGATTATCTGTGAAACGTTTCATGTCCCTCCTGGAATGGGGATTCACACCTCTCCCAATCATATCTTTCCATGTGTGTTGGAGGGCCTTTGTTAATTATTCCATTATTAGCTATTCATGGATTTATTGATAGGACACATTGATACAGCTTTGTACAGAGAGTAAACATCATTCTCATCTGCCCCAGCAGAGCTTACAATCAAAGGTCCCTATTATATTCACGTGCACAAAGCTCAGTCATCAGAAGTCAGTTATCCTGCCTGGATGGGGTTTAGATTATTGGGATTATTGAAGAGAAAACCCACACACTCACACTCACACTCCTATATCATATAATGACTTTGCTGAGATCAAACACAGGACCCCAGCGCACAAGGTGCTCCCCACTGAGCCACTTTTGCACAATTCTCTTTGGATCATGCTGTTTATAAATACAGAACAAAGTACAGCTTTCCATCTTTCAAATGGGGGGTCACTGACCCCATCTAAAAGACAAATCTGACTGACCCATCTAAAAAAAAACAGCCAATCAGATGGCTCTGCAGCCTGTAACTGAGCTGGATGATGTCACAGACAGAAAAACAGGGAAGGAATTGTCTGATCCCAACAACCAGAAGGATGAAATTACAAACAGGAGAGCTGCTGAATAAAAAGCTAAATAAGTCAAAAACCACAAATAATAAAAAATGAAAACCAATTGCAAATTGTCTCAGAATATCCCTCTCTACATCATACTAACAGTTAATGTAAAGGGTGAACCAATAATTACATTTCCCTTCTCTTTGATAATAAAACAGAAGCTTGTACTGGGTCCCAGATATGCTACTCTGTATATTTGTGGTGAAAATTATTTTAGCAGACCTAAAGGGGAGCTAAAAAGTAAAAATGTGGCTTTAGCTCTGTGTTTTGGGTATTTCTCACTGTCGAACATCACCAAAGCTCAATAGAATAGAAGATCCATGTCTCTGAATTATCTCTTTGTCTTGCCAAACTACTGCACATGCTCAGTCTGCTCTTGGCTGATAGGCGGGACCTGAGCTTAGGGACTGACTCATAATATCCTTCTTTCCTCTGCTTGATCAAGTCTCCTCCTATTCACTATTAAACATTCACACACACTAACCAATCACATACATCCCAACATTTAGGAAATAGAAAGAAAGTTGTGGCATTTTTGGACCACGCCCAATTTTGTGGCCACACCCCCTAATTACCATATTCTTTTTGCAAAATTTGGCAGGTTATAAAAGTTTGAGACATTTTTATCTTAATTGTTAAAATTACTTATTTGCTTATCTCAAAATTGTTACAAAAGTACCTTAGTGCACCTGGGCTTTCTGCCAAAAGCCGATTAAGTTAGAAACGTTGTATCTTTTTTTGGCTGTTCAGTGCAGGAGATGAAAGAGAAAGTCGGGAGATTTCAGTAACAAGCCGGGACTGCGGGCTGAGCTGTCAAAAGAGGGACTGTCCTGCTCCACATGGGATAGTTGGGAGGTATAACTGTGGTTCTGTCTGGCTACTCACTAAAAAACTAAAGCCCTGTTATGGGATGTTGAGCTTGGGGCTAATTCTTAATTCCCCCCATCCCTAGTTGTGTGGTACAGGCTCAGTGGCTGCTCCATTACAGGGATCTCCTGCAGAAGAGGGGTAAGTACAAGGGTTCTGTACACC
Organism: Xenopus laevis; assembly: GCF_017654675.1. Taxonomy (NCBI): domain Eukaryota; kingdom Metazoa; phylum Chordata; class Amphibia; order Anura; family Pipidae; genus Xenopus; species Xenopus laevis. The sequence goes on along the minus strand of NC_054380.1, from coordinate 143,272,799 downwards.
CTCCCTATATAATACACTGATTTATATAAGCACCTTGTGATCTCCCCGTGTCTAATAAACAGTGCAAGGAACTGATTGGCTCTCAATTGTGTAGCACAGGATTGTGCAGTGGTGGGTTTTATATTTATAGTTTAGTCTGCAGTTTGGTTTGAAGTGCGTAAATATAGTGATTATATTCTTTATATTCATTAAAGGGATACTGTCACGGGAAAAAAACATTTTTTTCAAAACACATCAGTTAATAGTGCTGCAGCTCGAGTAGAATTCTGCACTGAAATCCATTTCTTAAAAGAGCAAACAGATTTTTTTATATTCAATTTTGAAATCTGACATGGGGCTAGACATATTGTCAATTTCCCAGCTGCCCCTGGTCATGTGACTTGTGCTCTGATAAATTTCAGTCACTCTTTACTGCTGTACTGCAAGTTGGACTGATATCACCCCCTCCCTTTTCCCCCCCCAGCAGCCAAACAACAGAACAATGGGAAGGTAACCAGATAGCAGCTCCCTAACACAAGATAACAGCTGCCTGGTAGATCTAAGAACAACACTCAATAGTAAAATCCAGGTCCCACTGAAACACATTCAGTTACATTGAGAAGGAAAAACAGCAGCCTGCCAGAAAGCATTTCTCTCCTAAAGTGCAGGCACAAGTCACATGACCAGGGGCAGCTGGGAAATTGACAATATGTCTAGCCCCATGTCAGATTTCAAAATTGAATATAAAAAAATCTGTTTGCTCTTTTGAGAAATGGATTTCAGTGCAGAATTCTGCTGGAGTAGCACTATTAACTGATGTGTTTTGAAAAAAACATGTTTTCTGATGACAGGATCCCTTTAACATAGTAAGGTTGATAAAAGACACATATCCATCAAGTTAAGTTCAATCTTTTAACTTTTTTTAGCCTGCCTGTCAGTTGATCCAGAGGAGGCAAAAAACCCATCTGAAGTCTCTCCAATTTGCCTCAGAGGGGGAAAAATTCCTTCCTGACTCCAAAATGGGACCAGTCCCTGGATCAACTTGTACTATGAGCTCTCTCCCATATCCCTGTATTCCCTCACTTGCTAAACACCATCCAACCCCTTCTTATACCTATCTAATGTATCAGCCTGTACCCCTGATTCACTTCCCAGCTCTCCCTGTAACACCCCTTTCCCTCCTCTAATCTCATTGGCTCCCTCCTGTCTGCTGGGAGGAGCTACTGGTGAATAAAGCATCCGACCCTTCCTTGTACCTATCTAATGTATCAACCTGTACCCCTGATTCACTTCCCAGCTCTCCCTGTAACACCCCTTTCCCTCCTCTAATCTCATTGGCTCCCTCCTGTCTGCTGGGAGGAGCTACTGGTGAATAAAGCATCCGACCCTTCCTTGTACCTATCTAATGTATCAGCCTGTACCCCTGATTCACTTCCCAGCTCTCCCTGTAACACCCCTTTCCCTCCTCTAATCTCATTGGCTCCCTCCTGTCTGCTGGGAGGAGCTACTGGTGAATAAAGCATCCGACCCTTCCTTGTACCTATCTAATGTATCAGCCTGTACCCCTGATTCACTTCCCAGCTCTCCCTGTAACACCCCTTTCCCTCCTCTAATCTCATTGGCTCCCTCCTGTCTGCTGGGAGGAGCTACTGGTGAATAAAGCATCCGACCCTTCCTTGTACCTATCTAATGTATCAGCCTGTACCCCTGATTCACTTCCCAGCTCTCCCTGTAACACCCCTTTCCCTCCTCTAATCTCATTGGCTCCCTCCTGTCTGCTGGGAGGAGCTACTGGTGAATAAAGCATCCGACCCTTCCTTGTACCTATCTAATGTATCAGCCTGTACCACTGATTCACTTCCCAGCTCTCCCTGTAACACCCCTTTCCCTCCTCTAATCTCATTGGCTCCCTCCTGTCTGCTGGGAGGAGCTACTGGTGAATAAAGCATCCGACCCTTCCTTGTACCTATCTAATGTATCAGCCTGTACCCCTGATTCACTTCCCAGCTCTCCCTGTAACACCCCTTTCCCTCCTCTAATCTCATTGGCTCCCTCCTGTCTGCTGGGAGGAGCTACTGGTGAATAAAGCATCCGACCCTTCCTTGTACCTATCTAATGTATCAACCTGTACCCCTGATTCACTTCCCAGCTCTCCCTGTAACACCCCTTTCCCTCCTCTAATCTCATTGGCTCCCTCCTGTCTGCTGGGAGGAGCTACTGGTGAATAAAGCATCCGACCCTTCCTTGTACCTATCTAATGTATCAGCCTGTACCCCTGATTCACTTCCCAGCTCTCCCTGTAACACCCCTTTCCCTCCTCTAATCTCATTGGCTCCCTCCTGTCTGCTGGGAGGAGCTACTGGTGAATAAAGCATCCGACCCTTCCTTGTACCTATCTAATGTATCAGCCTGTACCCCTGATTCACTTCCCAGCTCTCCCTGTAACACCCCTTTCCCTCCTCTAATCTCATTGGCTCCCTCCTGTCTGCTGGGAGGAGCTACTGGTGAATAAAGCATCCGACCCTTCCTTGTACCTATCTAATGTATCAGCCTGTACCCCTGATTCACTTCCCAGCTCTCCCTGTAACACCCCTTTCCCTCCTCTAATCTCATTGGCTCCCTCCTGTCTGCTGGGAGGAGCTACTGGTGAATAAAGCATCCGACCCTTCCTTGTACCTATCTAATGTATCAGCCTGTACCACTGATTCACTTCCCAGCTCTCCCTGTAACACCCCTTTCCCTCCTCTAATCTCATTGGCTCCCTCCTGTCTGCTGGGAGGAGCTACTGGTGAATAAAGCATCCGACCCTTCCTTGTACCTATCTAATGTATCAGCCTGTACCCCTGATTCACTTCCCAGCTCTCCCTGTAACACCCCTTTCCCTCCTCTAATCTCATTGGCTCCCTCCTGTCTGCTGGGAGGAGCTACTGGTGAATAAAGCATCCGACCCTTCCTTGTACCTATCTAATGTATCAGCCTGTACCCCTGATTCACTTCCCAGCTCTCCCTGTAACACCCCTTTCCCTCCTCTAATCTCATTGGCTCCCTCCTGTCTGCTGGGAGGAGCTACTGGTGAATAAAGCATCCGACCCTTCCTTGTACCTATCTAATGTATCAGCCTGTACCCCTGATTCACTTCCCAGCTCTCCCTGTAACACCCCTTTCCCTCCTCTAATCTCATTGGCTCCCTCCTGTCTGCTGGGAGGAGCTACTGGTGAATAAAGCATTCGACCCTTCCTTGTACCTATCTGATGTATCAGCCTGTACCCCTGATTCAATTCCCAGCTCTCCCTGTAACACCCCTTTCCCTCCTCTAATCTCATTGGCTCCCTCCTGTCTGCTGGGTGGAGCTACTGGTGAATAAAGCATCCGACCCTTCCTTGTACCTATCTAATGTATCAGCCTGTACCACTGATTCACTTCCCAGCTCTCCCTGTAACACCCCTTTCCCTCCTCTAATCTCATTGGCTCCCTCCTGTCTGCTGGGAGGAGCTACTAGTGAATAAAGCATCCAACCCTTCCTTGTACCTATCTAATGTATCAGCCTGTACCCCTGATTCACTTCCCAGCTCTCCCTGTAACACCCCTTTCCCTCCTCTAATCTCATTGGCTCCCTCCTGTCTGCTGGGAGGAGCTACTGGTGAATAAAGCATCCGACCCTTCCTTGTACCTATCTAATGTATCAGCCTGTACCCCTGATTCACTTCCCAGCTCTCCCTGTAACACCCCTTTCCCTCCTCTAATCTCATTGGCTCCCTCCTGTCTGCTGGGAGGAGCTACTGGTGAATAAAGCATCCGACCCTTCCTTGTACCTATCTAATGTATCAGCCTGTACCACTGATTCACTTCCCAGCTCTCCCTGTAACACCCCTTTCCCTCCTCTAATCTCATTGGCTCCCTCCTGTCTGCTGGGAGGAGCTACTGGTGAATAAAGCATCCGACCCTTCCTTGTACCTATCTAATGTATCAGCCTGTACCCCTGATTCACTTCCCAGCTCTCCCTGTAACACCCCTTTCCCTCCTCTAATCTCATTGGCTCCCTCCTGTCTGCTGGGAGGAGCTACTGGTGAATAAAGCATCCGACCCTTCCTTGTACCTATCTAATGTATCAACCTGTACCCCTGATTCACTTCCCAGCTCTCCCTGTAACACCCCTTTCCCTCCTCTAATCTCATTGGCTCCCTCCTGTCTGCTGGGAGGAGCTACTGGTGAATAAAGCATCCGACCCTTCCTTGTACCTATCTAATGTATCAGCCTGTACCCCTGATTCACTTCCCAGCTCTCCCTGTAACACCCCTTTCCCTCCTCTAATCTCATTGGCTCCCTCCTGTCTGCTGGGAGGAGCTACTGGTGAATAAAGCATCCGACCCTTCCTTGTACCTATCTAATGTATCAGCCTGTACCCCTGATTCACTTCCCAGCTCTCCCTGTAACACCCCTTTCCCTCCTCTAATCTCATTGGCTCCCTCCTGTCTGCTGGGAGGAGCTACTGGTGAATAAAGCATCCGACCCTTCCTTGTACCTATCTAATGTATCAGCCTGTACCCCTGATTCACTTCCCAGCTCTCCCTGTAACACCCCTTTCCCTCCTCTAATCTCATTGGCTCCCTCCTGTCTGCTGGGAGGAGCTACTGGTGAATAAAGCATCCGACCCTTCCTTGTACCTATCTAATGTATCAGCCTGTACCACTGATTCACTTCCCAGCTCTCCCTGTAACACCCCTTTCCCTCCTCTAATCTCATTGGCTCCCTCCTGTCTGCTGGGAGGAGCTACTGGTGAATAAAGCATCCGACCCTTCCTTGTACCTATCTAATGTATCAGCCTGTACCCCTGATTCACTTCCCAGCTCTCCCTGTAACACCCCTTTCCCTCCTCTAATCTCATTGGCTCCCTCCTGTCTGCTGGGAGGAGCTACTGGTGAATAAAGCATCCGACCCTTCCTTGTACCTATCTAATGTATCAGCCTGTACCCCTGATTCACTTCCCAGCTCTCCCTGTAACACCCCTTTCCCTCCTCTAATCTCATTGGCTCCCTCCTGTCTGCTGGGAGGAGCTACTGGTGAATAAAGCATCCGACCCTTCCTTGTACCTATCTAATGTATCAGCCTGTACCCCTGATTCACTTCCCAGCTCTCCCTGTAACACCCCTTTCCCTCCTCTAATCTCATTGGCTCCCTCCTGTCTGCTGGGAGGAGCTACTGGTGAATAAAGCATTCGACCCTTCCTTGTACCTATCTGATGTATCAGCCTGTACCCCTGATTCAATTCCCAGCTCTCCCTGTAACACCCCTTTCCCTCCTCTAATCTCATTGGCTCCCTCCTGTCTGCTGGGTGGAGCTACTGGTGAATAAAGCATCCGACCCTTCCTTGTACCTATCTAATGTATCAGCCTGTACCACTGATTCACTTCCCAGCTCTCCCTGTAACACCCCTTTCCCTCCTCTAATCTCATTGGCTCCCTCCTGTCTGCTGGGAGGAGCTACTAGTGAATAAAGCATCCAACCCTTCCTTGTACCTATCTAATGTATCAGCCTGTACCCCTGATTCACTTCCCAGCTCTCCCTGTAACACCCCTTTCCCTCCTCTAATCTCATTGGCTCCCTCCTGTCTGCTGGGAGGAGCTATTGGTGAATAAAGCATCCGACCCTTCCTTGCACCTATCTAATGTATCAACCTGTACCCCTGATTCACTTCCCAGCTCTCCCTGTAACACCCCTTTCCCTTCTCTAAACTGTAGGGCATATTCTAGATGGGGCCTTACCAGTGCTCTATACAGTGGGACCCCCTCCTCCCGTGACTCTCTGCCCCATTTAATACAAGTCAAGACCTTATTTGCCCTTGATGCTGCTGACTGGCATTACTTGCTACAGACAAGTTTATTATCTACAAGGACTCCAAGCTCCGTCTCCATTATGGATTTGCCTAGTGCAGTCCCATTAAGGGTATAAGTGGATATTGTTACATCCCAGGTGCAGGACTTTACATTTATCAACATTGAATCTCATTTGCCACTTAGCTGCCCAGATTGCCAGTTAGTCAAGATCCTGTTGCAAGTGCCACATCCTGGATGGAATTAATTGGGCTGATAGTTTTGTCTCATCTGCAAACACTGATACATTACTTACAATGCCCTCCCCTAAGTCATTAATGAACAAGTTAAATAAAAGTGGCCCCAATACTGAGCCCTGGGGGACACAAATGTTTATTTATATAATTATGTGGAACCTGTTATATTCCCAGCATGCTTTTGCAGAAATAGCTACGAAAAGCATTCGTGAGTGCTTCATGATTTATTTTCAATAAAGATGGATTTTAGTTCTGAGAGTGCTCCGTGTCCAAGAAATTCATTCGGACTTTCTACGCTTCGGGGCGTCTACATATGGCAGCCCAGCACATTTGTGGTTTCATTATACGACAGAGGAATCAGAGGGATAAATGAGACTTGTCACTTTATTGCTGGGAAACTGGGCTTAACACTTCCGACTCCAAAGAAAGAAAATTCAGAACCTGATTTATACAGATCAGTTGGAATTCCCATTGGAGGATTATTTTGAATATTAATGTCACCACTGGCTCTAGAGAGCTTGGTGAAAAGTTTTATTAAATAATAAAATATATATTCAATTACATGGACCAGGAACACGGGAACCAGTGAAGTCTGTATATTCTGATTTATTAATAACCAGTCTCACTGCATCAGCTTTTATGACAGATGTTACTGATCATTTATGATAATCCCTAAGATCCGCCTTTTTAACAGCAGCACAGAGTGCACTGAGCATGTGCATGGTCTTGGTCTTGTAAAGATGGTTTAATACAGTTACAAGATGGCAACCCCCTGTGGCCAACTTTAGGCTGGTGCAGTGAGTTCTGAATGTTTATGTTCAATACACAAAATACAGCATTTCTAGTAATATTCTTTTCTAGTGTTTACTTTCCCTTTGAGGTATTGTGATCCAAATTACAGAAAAATCTGTTATCTTGAAAAGTCAAGTTCCAAAGCATTGTGGATAAAAATAATTAATTTAATATACTGGCTCTGAACTGAATTCATAGGGGCCAGCAGACTTACTCACTGGAAACCTGGAGCGATTTAAGGTGCAGTTGCACTACAACTCCCACCACCTATAGCCATTAGTAACAGCCTAGTAGTTCCAAATCAGAAACATTTAGAAGGCTGCTGGTTTCAGTCACTTATCCTTCCCTCTTGACACATATAATATAACATTTCCCAATACATACATAGCACGTGGCTCAATATCCCCATGTTCTTCAATGGGCCCAAGGTGACTCAATAAGTCAAACAATTCAGTGTATTGTACATTACACTATGGTCCTACAGTCCAGTAAAAGCTCTGAGCAGCAGGGCTCCAGGCTGGATCATTGCCCAGTGTGTTTGTTATAGAGCAAACAGCCATGAATCTAATTGGAAATGACACAACGTGTGGGTGGAATAGAAGATGAACTTGCCCTTTGTGCTCACATACGTGACAAGCTCCTGCTCGGTGCTGGGTTTCCTGTCTCTGGGTAATACCCTGCAGGAGCAAACTCATTGCAATAAGTCAGCAACAAGGCACAATTGTGCACCAAATTCTGAGGTCAGGATTAAAGACGTGAGAAAAACCAGACCACAGCATTTAGCTCTCTGCATGATTCTGAACATCTGCTGAGTCCTCCCCAGTGAGATGAACTTCTCCAGTAGCTGGTGGGAGGCAAAGGATACTCTGCTCACCTCCCTATTAAGTAGAGACCTTATATTAGCTGAAGAACTGAAAGCCAACCTGGGATACAATAGACTATATTTACTTTGTGGAGCACAGGCTGCTATTTCTACATAATCCTGATTATTTCACTGCTCCTAAGGGGGTATAACAGGGGGTCCCTTTCCCTGAATTCAATATGTGCCCTCTTGTGTTTAAAGCACAGAGCTTCTGGAACTCTAGGTCTCAGGATCCACAGTCCAACAAGGAAGAGCCAGGTGCATCATCTGCTTAAATATATATTGCATAGAAATAAAGCTTCAGTATCTGCAGCACCTCTGAGCCATAGAGTTTTCAGATCACATAACAAAGTGGTTCCAACCCCCCATAATAAGAGGACACACAGCTACTCATCCACCCTCCCTGCTGCTCACGTGTGTGTCTGGCTGCACAGGCAGTGGGTGCGCAAATGTTCCCCCAAGTAAAGTGGCTATAGATGAAGTTGATCCTCTAGGGTTACATCACTGCTCTCAAACCATTTCACCTGTGCCTTCAGCACAGTAATAACTACTATCCATAATAATGAGAAAGACTACAATTAACCTAAACGTTTGAAATGCCAACTGTCTCCTTCCACCAGGAACCCATAACTTTCTAACCGCTTAATCCCAATAATACCAGCTTGTTCCAAATGATTATAGCCAGAGCTTGAATTGGGAACTAAAAGGTGAAGGGATGGTGGGTGTGGCATGTGTAGCCCTGCCCACAGAAAGCCATGGGTAGAAGATGCCATGCCCCCTTTGGTGGCCACACCCCCAATCCAGGATGGGATAGTGGCAATTTCATGTATAAATAACTGCCCCCATACTCCAGATGAGGCCTCACCAGGGACCTATAAAGAGACACAATTATGTTTCATCCCTTGAGTTAATGCCCTTTTTTATACAAGAACTTTATTTGCTTTAGTAGCCACAGAATGACACTGCCCAGAATTAGACAACGTGTTATCTACAAAGACCCCAAGATCCTTCTCATTTAAGGAAACTCCCAACACACTGACATTTAGTGTATAACTTGCATTTATATTATTTTTGCCAAAGTGCATAACCTGCATTTATCAACATTGAACCTCATTTTCCAGTTTGCTGCCCAGTTTTCCAGTTTAGACAAATCACTGTGCAAAGTGGCAGCATCCTGCATGGAACCTATAGTTCTGCACAATTTAGTATCATCTGCACAAATAGAAACAGTACTTTCAATGGCCACCTCCAGGTCATTAATAAACAAGTTGAAAAGCAAGGGACCTAGTACAGAGCCCTGCGGTACTCCACTAACAACACTGGTCCAATTAGAAAATGTTCCATTTACCACCACTCTTTGTAGTCTATCTTTTAGCCAGTTCTCTATCCAGGTACAAATACTATGTTCCAGGCCAACATTCCTTCATTTAACCAGTAACCTTCTGTGTGACACTGTATCAAATGCTTTAGCAAAGTCTAAGTAAATCACATCCACTGCCATCCCAGAATCAAGGTCCCTGCTCACCTTCTCATAAAAAGAAATTAAGTTAGTCTGGCAAGATCTATTACACATACAACCATGCTGGCACACACTCATAGTATTATGATTTGCTATGAAGTCCAGTATCTTATCATTTATCAAAGTTACCTTTGAGGTAACTTTTATTATGATGTAGAGAGGGATATTCTGAGACAATTTGCAATTGGTTTTCATTTTTTCGTATTGTTGGTTTTTGAATTATTTCGCTTTTTATTCAGCGGCTCTCCAGTTTGCAATTTCAGCCCTCTGGTTGCTAGGGTCCAAATTCCCCTAGCAACCATGCATTTGAATAAGAGACTGGAATATGAATAGCAGAGGTCCGATTAGAAGGATCTGTAATATAAAGTAACACTAACAATACGTTTGTCGCCTTACAGAGCATTTGTTTTATTTAGAAGAGAGTCAGCGACATTTACTTAAAATCTGCAAAGAGTCAGAAGAAAAAGACAAATAACTATAAAACTATAAAAAATAAACAAATGAAAACGAACTGAAAAGTTGCTTAGAATTGGTTATTCCATAACACACTAAAAGTTACCTCAACGGTGAACCTCCTCTTTAACCCTTAGAAAAGCTTTCCTACCACTGATGTCAGACATCTAAAGGGCAGATTTGCTTGGTTAGGGTTCAATTTAAGAAAACAACAAACCCCCGTCTATGACCGACCGGGATCCATCATGTGCAGTTTTTTGTGAATATTTTCGATACCGTTTTTTTATATCTGGGTACAGAACCGATTCCTATCACCTATGAAAGTCTAGGGCAATTCAGAGCAAGGAAGTCACATGGAGTGTGTGAAGTAGGACAAGAACTTGTGGTCAGTGTTGTACACATTTTCCAAACCCTATTTCCATGTTACTAGGGGTGTAACTGAGTAACGTTTCAGATCCAGCCCTGCTGGGACATCAGTAGTAACATTGTGCAGACACTGGACTTACCTGCCCCACTTACAAATACAATGTTCTGGGCATTATCCAGGGCGGCACTCACAGTGATTGGATTCCTTCTGCAGACTCTCTCCTTACTTTTATCCAATCCCATCAGCACAAGAGTTTGATTCACTTTACTCCTTGTGGTGCCGATTCCCAGCTTCACTGATCAGCTGACTACAAACGGTTGCCCAGCAACACTTGAAGCATATTGACTTACATCTTCCCAATTGATTCTGCGACACACATAACACAAAATACCCCTTTTACCCCAGCAGGCCATTCCATTTTCTCACAACAGGAAAACATTGAAGTCAAATATAGAAAGTGTTTGGGTTTTGAAAAATGGAGTAATTAGTGTATTCTGCTTACTTTGGGCGGGTTTGGGTTCTCAGCAGACAGATTACCGTATATACTCAAGTATAAGCCGAGTTTTTCAGCACCCAAAATGTGCTGAAAAGTCTACCTCAGCTTATACTCGAGTCATATATCTGCAAAAAGAAAAAAAATGTGCTCTCATGTAATACCATTGGTATCAGTCAGATGGTTGATACAATTGGATCTACTCACATTCAGTTAGAAAGGTAGCGTTGGTATATGTATGTATACTGGGGATCTCCTCTATAGTTATGCAGAGTATGCAGCTGTACGATCACTCTGTCGGGTCCTGAAGTTTTTGTGCATTTAGCGTGTGGAGGCTACTAGGGATCTCCTCCATGGTTGTTCCTAATGGAAAAAACTGTGAAGTACAGAGAAGGTCTTCAGCCGGCCGCACTGGGCTTGTACTTACAGGACATGCAGCTTTACCATCACTATACAGATAAATCTCGTGTGTGCGGATTTATGATCACTTTGTACAGCTGAATCCAGGGTTCCACAAAGTTTTATACTGAAATAATCAGAGACAAAGAGCGGGGAAAGAAACTCCACGACAACCCCCTCCCTGTAAAGAAGGAGCAGCAGCCTTCACATGCTGAACATACTGAGCCACAGAAACAGTCAATTTGGGCCCTTATTTAAAGAAGAACTAAACCCAAGTTAGGGAGGAGCGGGGGGTGTGGAGGTAGTTAGGAGAGTTAAATGTTAGCAGATTGGGAAAATGGAAAATCAAATCCTAAGTACCGACATTTTTGTTTTCTGCACTTCACATGGCAGTGGGTACTAATGGGTTAACCCCTGGTCACGTGACAGCAAATAGCAATAAATTTGAATCCCAGCCCCCACCAATCCATCTTTATTTTGCTGTAACAAGAGAGCTCTCCCCACTAGGGCCGGGGAACTTGTACCCACTGCCAAACTTCAGTCCAGGTAACGAAAATGTCACTAAGTATCATTTGATTTTCCATATTCCTGTACTTCACCTCATATACCCAAACGGTATTAGGGAGGGAAATACCTGCAACACCATTACCTATAGTAGTTCAATTATACAACCACTGAGATACTAACATGGCTAGAACACCCCACAGTAATAATTATACTGTACCATAATATCAGTAGCACCATTAGAATAAGACCAGCTGGTACTTGCAGTGATCTTTGGGTCTCTTTATTGTAGAAAAAGGACAGTAGAACTTATAGTAAACAGCAACATCATTGCCTACTGAGAACAACCAGTCCTTAGATTTTTGTGCTTGAATTCATACTCACCACTTTGTAACTGAAATACTTATTGTAATTATATTGTGATAATAAGTATTGTGATGCTCCTTATTACTAGCAGGGATGATGAACCCTTCCATACTTACAAGTTAAATAAAACTAGTAGAGGAGCTAGATAAAGGAACTTCAACCTATTAAAAGATAAGTCATTTTTTAAAACCTTCAGATAAAGAATGTTAATTATACTGTAAGATTGTGCAGTGTAAAGTACTAGACAAGAAAGCATTGTATAAAAATATCTATAGAAGACCAACTGAGCCAACATGATAATATAAATGATAAAACTATATACAACATATTGTGTTGAACAGCCTGCCAGAAAGTAGTTCCATCCTAAAGTGCAGGCACAAGTCACATGACCAGGGGCAGCTGGGAAATTGACAAAATGTCTAGCCCCATGTCAGATTTCAAAATTGAATATAAAAAAATCTGTTTGTTCTTTTGAGAAATGGATTTCAGTGCAGAATTCTGCTGGAGCAGCACTATTAACTGATGTGTTTTGGAAAAAACATGTTTTCTGATGACAGGATCCCTTTAAGCCATTGCATCATGAAAAATGAAGAACTGCAAATGTACAGTATTAATATATTGTGTAGTTGACAATTATTTTAATCTATATTTTAATCTATAGAATACACAGTATATACTATGAATTGTCATGAAATGACCCATTAACTGCAGAACATATGTTCCACTCAGTAGTTGCAATCTAATATATAGATGACTTTATGTGCACCTTTATCATTAATAGTGACACCCAGAATAATGATGGACTGCCGAATGCACATTATTTAATACCCAGTAAATGAGCTGGTGAATCGGCACCTATATATTATTAGCGTTAGCATATGTTGTAGAAATGTATATGCATAATATTTATACTTCATGATATGCCTCATGCAGTTCATATACATTATGTATAACGTTGAGTAATTGCCACATGGTAAAATGATGACTGTGTATGTACAGTGTATCTGTATAGAAATATCTGTATAGAAATATATCTACATAGAAATATATCTACATAGAAATATCTGTATAGAAATTAGGGATGCACCGAATCCACTTTTTTGGATTCGGCCGAACCCCCGAATCCCTCACGAAAGATTCGGCCGAATACCAAACCGAATGCGAACCCTAATTTGCATATGCAAATTAGGGGTGGGAAGGGAAACACATTTTCTACGTCCTTGTTTTCTGACAAAAATTCACACAATTTCTTTCCCGCCCTAATTTGCATATGCAAATTAGGATTCAGATTCGGTTCGGCCAGGCAGAAGGATTCAGCCGAATCCGAATCCTGCTGAAAAAGGCCGAATCCTGGCTGAATCCTGAACCGAATCCTGGATTCGGTGCATCCCTAATAGAAATATCTACATAGAAATATCTACATAGAAATACCTACACACACATATACCTACACACAGAGTGATTGCACCCAGTAGTAATGAAGAACTACAGAACACCATAATTAAATGGGGATAGACTTAACATGGAATGCTAATGTACATTAATACACTGAGTAATCTCACTCTAGTAGCAATTGTGAATCAAAAATAATGAACACTGGATGCATAAATATATACCAAGTATTTGCATAGATAACATACTGATACTATACTGATTGTATAGTAGAAACTTGCTGAGAAGATATAACATGGTATTTACTGAAAAGTTGCTTGTAGTAAGTATAATGAACTACAACATACACAGTATTAATATGCGGAGGAGGTTTCAACACTGGAATATGATGAGTACAAATGTACAGCATTAGATATTGAGGATTTGTAACATTGTAGTAGTGAAACCTAAATGTCCAGTATAAAACTATTAGTTGCTCCATGTTGGACACTCCTGTCTACTTAACCACAGCTCTATGAGATAAATGAGCCTGGTCATCTCATCTTCTACCAAATAAACAGTTATCACATGTATACAGAGATACCGACAGTATAATCTACTGGTGACAACCTGGTAGCACAATAACTTCAGAGAGACAATAATATAACATACTGATTGCAACAGTGACCACAAGCATGAGATGTTACTGTGTTGAGTTGAGTTAACCTGTCCATACTGATCAACTGTTGATATAAACAATATGAACATATTGAATTTACACGTGGTAATATAAATGTGGAGATGCAAACAGGCCTCCAACTCACATTAGTAGGAATACAAGCTGCAAGTCCTAGTCCACCAAAGACAAAGGTGATCATATCAGAATAGATAATGGCTTGCCTAGCCCTGGAATAAAGGGATTCATACCTGTAGTCTGTATACAACATACGTTGTGCTTATACACACCTTGCACACTGCAGGCAAATCCAAGATGAGTCAACTGGAAGAGGATCAGGCAATATAGACCTACGTTTTAGTTAATGTCTCCTCTGTTAATAAGATGAATTATCTTGTATACTATAGGCAAATCTATTAAGCTGCATGAGCTGGAAGGTAATCAGGCAATATATATGTATTCTTCAGTTAGGTGCTTTATTAACAAGATGCACAATATCTTGCGTTCTACAGGTAAATCTATTGAGCGGAATCAGCTGGAATATGGTAATATGGACCTAATCACCAGTTAGCTGCTTTTCTAACAAGATGCAAATGACCTTACACACTGCAGGCAAATCCAATAGGCTGGAAGGTAGTCAGGTGATATAGACCTCAGCTCTGTGTTTTCTTAACTTGATACAAGTTATCTTACACACTGCAGGCAAATTCAATAAACTTGAGGTAATCATGTAATAGAGACCGACTCTTTAGTTAAGTGCCTTTCTACCAAGATGCAAATGACTCTGCACACTGCAAGTAAATCCAATAAACTGAAAGATAATCAGGCAATAAAGACATAATCTTCAATAAGGGGTTTTCTTAACTTGATGCACATTATCTTGCATACTGCAGGCAAATCCAATGTGCAAATTACCCTGCAAGTAAATCCAATAAACTAGAATGTAACCAGGCAATACACTTCTATCTTCATTTAGGTGTTCTTTTCTGGGATACAAATTACCAGACTCTGAGATTTACATAATGCAGGTTCCTCCCAAGATGCTGAATTTCTCAAGATACATCAACGACACTCTGATATTCTCCTGTAACTCACCCACTTAACTAGAATTCCTCCCAGTAGCCATAACTGGGGGGAAAGGAAAAATCACTATTTAAATCACAATGTGGCATAGAAATTTGCCTTTGGTTGTTAAAAACTCATTGTACTTACATAGCAGGCTTCAAGCTATTAAACAGAATGTACCTGAGGAGAGACCTTGTCCTTGTTACATTCTCAAATCATTTGGAATTCAACCATCGACTTACTGCGCGACTTCAACCACCATGCGGCTTACTGCGATGTACCGGCAACAGAAGGACATGGTCTGGATAGGACCCTCGCAGGATACATTAAATAAACCCTGGAGCTTCAGCAGTCACAGGCCCGAGACCCTGCTGGTATTGGGATGAGCTCAAACACAGGGAAATAAGGCCGGATTGTGGGGCTGGAATTTAACTTATTGCTATTTCCTCAGTGTCACATGACCAGGGATTAACCCGTTAGTACCCAGTGCAATGTGAAGTACAGGACAATGGTGAGATAGTAATATAGGAAATTGAACAGAAACTGGACAAAAGATCCAGTGATTTACTTTTGGAGAGAGAGAGAGAGTCTGAGCACAAGGTTGTTCAGATTGTTTACAGGTATATTAAAGATATATTAATATGATGGATGGATGGGGTGTCAGATAAAAGGTAATAAGGAGACAAAGCAGTGAAATTCAGAGGTTGGCCCAGCAGTCGATATATGACAGCAGTGCAAAATGATACAGGAGAAAAGACCCTCAAACGAGGAAAAAGACACAGAAGAAACAGGTGGAAGAAATGGAAAAGTGAAGCAGGAAGAGAGAAGTAATTCTACCCAACCCCCTATGAGTGAGGTGTAGGCCCCAATAGTATAGGGCACCTGGTGATGCAGCATCAGTGGGACAGATTAAAGGAATTAATATAGAAATGGTTATATTCAGCAAATGGAGCGGCTGTTCCATAGAGCACAGGTAAGATTAACCATGTTTTTGTGTATAAGGATAGTAGTTCTGTGATACTGGCATTTATTTAAAACAAAGCGGAAAGAGGCCTTGTCTGTGAAATAACTTGGATGGTGTAAGGGCCAGGGTTGGGGTAAATATCACCATCTGAAATCAATCGAAAGAAGAGAAAAGCAAAATGAGAGTGGGATTTGTAAGTTATAAGTCAAATGTTAAACGTGAAAGGAGGAGAGGAAAGGAAAGAAGCTAAAATTTCTATATTTTCCTGAATTGTTGGAGTAGGTGCAAGAAAATCTTTTTGGAAGGATAAAAGTACAAAGAGGAGAAATACAGGCTAAAACAATGTTATAGTATGGAGTAAAAAATTACCAGCTACAAACCTGCAAGTTATCCCAGATGGTTCAATAAAGATTGCAGAGAATTTTGTGCCTTCAGCCTTGTCAGTGCCTTGTCCAACTGCCGTGTTTAACTGCCCTATAGTAACACTTGTGAAATATTAGCACTTAGGAAATGTTAGCACTAGTGCCATGCCCCTGACACTAGTGCCATCCCCTAGATTGAGTCTAAAATTATAAGCAAATAATTTAGAAAACCAGAGCCTAATTAACTAATTAATCAATAAAACAGAGATCAAACAGCAGAGTTTTAAAGACCCAAGAACAAAGTTTGCCCATATAGAAAAACCCTCTACATATACCAATTAAAAATGTGTACATGAGATAGCTATCACAAAAAGGACTAACAAACATAACTTAAAGCTTCTTCATTTCCAATCGGTCAAAGTTGACCAATTCACAAGAGGACTTTCCAATCATGTTAAAGTCTGCCCTGTCAAAACCATAGCCCTTTGCCTAGACTCTATGACCAATTTGACATTGCCGCTATGCCGTAATACCATAGGGAGAGAACCAAAAAACGCAAAGTCTTCTTCATTCCATATCCGGTCAAAGTTGACCAAATCACAAGAGACTTCCAATCATGTAAAGACTGCCTGTCAAAACATAGCTGTTGCTACTATACATTCCTCCCTTGCCATACAAAGAATGAAACCCACAGCCTTCTATGACAAGAGCTGTCAGTCCATAGGCCAATTAGCTAGGCTCTATCGGCAAATTAGCCATTGCCTAAGCACTCGCGTGATAAAATCTACATTCCAACACATGACCATGTGTTGACCTCTGCCTAGTAAGCCTCAACTTCCTATCCCGTAATAACCATAGGAGACAAAAAAACGCCAAAGTCTTCTTCTTTTCCATATCGCAAAGCTCTGGACCAATCACAAGAGGAACTTTTCCACCATGATCTCTCTCTTT